>NC_048305.1:65675450-65768885 GCF_013100865.1 Trachemys scripta elegans
GATGCAAAAGTCACTTCACCACAAACATAGCAGAAGTTATCTGCACTGTTCACACAAGTACGAGGCATCTCTGCTCACTTTGGCTAAATAGAAATGTGTCCCTTTGCAAAATCAAACACTGACAAATAAGAGAGCACGACACTGTATGATTTCTAGAGTTGATATAGGGCAATTTGTTCAGCAGAGTGATGTAAGCTTCGTTATGATTGCATCATCCATGACTTCTAGGAATAACATGATGTAATTCATATCATGTATGATGCAATACCAGCTTCAGATTGCATCATTCATTGTTTTGCCTAAAAAGCAAGTACTGTCCAAACCCAGTCATAGATTTATTCATAGATCCAGGCAAAGATGTATTTTAGCCATTTCTGGTTTAAATTGAGATCCCTTCCCTTTATAACTCACTTATCCTCCGCCATTCCCAAGTCAAGGGTCGTATATACTGACCCAATAGCATATCTTGAAAACTAGAGCCAATCAACAATTTTAAGCATCCTTTTCGTTCTCAGTGACCCAGAATTAGTAAAGTTTGACTACATTTATTTCAGAAGCATTTTGGCTGTAGAGCAGTGTTATCAGACTGATGTTATTTATACCAATATAATGTAGGTATACAATGCTTATACAAGGTGTAGGGAAATGGTTTTTTTTGGCCCAATTCACAATCAGCAAGAGCTTCTAACCTGACCACAGTTGTTGTGATGGAACAATAGAGAAGGCGGTGAGATGCATTCCTGAAATCTTTACATCTATATATAATGTTAAAGAAACAAATTGTGTTAATAAAATATTTAGATTGCACATAAAGTTCTAGAAATGCAGAACTGAGGATAAATGATGAGCTTCAACTGTGTGTTCTTGAACATGTGCATAAGAGTAAATTACATAGTCCCATACTGTTTCTCTGATAATATACATTTTAATGTACATTTTTTCTCTGCAATGCTTGATATACATGTAGGCATGATTCTCCACACCATTGCAACTCTGTAGTACCAACAGTGACTGCAATCAAATTTTATTCTAAATGTGCACTATTGCTAACTTTCAATTGCTTCTAATTTATAAAAGTTATAAAAATTGAACTGAAACACACAAAGTGACTATTCCTCATTGAGGTCTAGCCACATGCTAAGCTTTTTATGTTTATTAAAATTCAGCCATCTGGAGCTTTTTGTGAGCAAAAAGTCTTTAAAATATTTTTAAAGTGGCACAGTTTCTCACCTAATTCAAAAATGTAGACTAGCACAGGAAATTTTCACACAAAAAGCAGAGGATTTAAGAAAGGTGAGTGGATGAAAGCACAGTTCAAAACTGAAGTTGACTTCAAGTCTCAGCTGTAACTTTGGCTAATGTGAAGCTAAGGATAATAGTGAATTAGCCAACCCTACCATTGTTGGCTAGTTCACTATTTGTGAGCAGCAAATATTGGAGAACTGATTATTCATTTTTGAGGGTGAAAGTTTCACTAATATTTTTAGTATACCATTCAATCTGAGAATTTTGTGCATAAGAATAATGAGTTAGCCCTTTCAGGTAGTAGACAAAAAATTATTTCATGTTAAAAGAAAACAAAACTTAAACCTTAAGATTACTTTATGGAGGTCAGATGCCATAGCAGTGGGTGTAGTATAAGAATCTAGATAGATAAAAAGTAGGGCTGGTCAGAAATTTTTCATTGAAACATATTTTGTTGGAAAAAGCTGTTTCAATTAAGCAGATTTTTTTCATGAAATTCTATTGATTTGAACAACTTCCTGGAAAAGGGGAAAAATGAAATGAAAATTTTCAGAATTTCCATTTTGTGGGAAATTAAAAATATATATTCCTTTTAAAATTTCTTTTTACCTGGATATAAATTAAAACATCAAAATTTCCTGCAGAATGAAAATGCTGAGTTTCAACCAGCTCTATAAACAAGGAGGTAGAAAGAATACATCATATTAAGCAAGGATTCAATGGAAGTAGGAGTAAAAGCCATTTTTATTGTGAGTTGGGCAAAAGGTCACTGACAAGTGGTTTGGGATTATTAGATACTATTTTACTAGAAAAATATGAACCTAAGATGATAACTGTACAGTTTCAGCACTGGACAAGTTTGTAACCTCCCAGGGAAATATAAATACTGATAATCTTAACTACTGCTGTTGCCTACTGACCATCTCTGACCTTTTAGCAAAAGATGGTTGGGCAGATTTTATGGACATTCGTTAGAGCTGTTCTTCTCTTCTGCTCCTGCAGTGAGTTTATTATCCCTTTATCTCTTCTTAGCACTTCCCTGTCAAGATCCACAACACTATGTTGACCTGTCATAGTGACTACCACCCGATTAGTCCCTGTTATCTTTGGCCCATGTTGTTTTTCTCCGAACAGAAATGCCTTCCAAGAATTAAATTAAATTGGGGGATTTTTTCACTTAGCTTGGTAGATGTTCTAAATCTTTCTTCCTACCCTCCTGTATTTTTGGCATGATTGCAAGTCCTATTCCTCTGCAGCTTCTTTTCCTGGCCTCTCCCTAGTTTCCCTGTTGTATGTGAGCACTGCTAAGTCTGTGGATTTAAGAGTATGACAGCAAGTGACGCAGCTGGATTAATCTGAACTTTCATCTTCCTCCTCTCCTTGCCATGATACGTTACTTTTCAACTATCATTCTGTTTCTCACACAAGTAAAGTTTTGAAACAACACTAGGGAAACAACATTTTTTTGTTTGGGGGGGGGGGGTGGGGGGGGGGGGGGGGAATGGGAAACTTAGCTCTGCTTTAGCAGTGACCCAAGTATTCAGTAACCACTGGATGATGATAAAATTGAACTGTTTTGTTGACGAGACACTCCAATAATCCTCTCTTGGCTTTATTCATTTTAAATGATCCACCCCCTTCAACTCTGCAAAGGCCTCAGAAGGTTGCACGTCTTGGCTCTGCACCTGCTTAATTTACTCACAGAAGCCAAGGGTCTAGGTTGTGGAAATCTTTTTATTTGTGAGCATGGGGCCATTTAGGCAACCCAAAGTGGAATCTTTGCTTAAATGTGTCTCTCCAAATCCTAGTCAGCTTGCTGCCTCACTCATGAATGCCCACAAACTGACCCTTCTGGATAACAAGACCTTTTAAAAAAATAAACAAACTGAAATTAATGCACTTCCCTGTCTGATTAATTTGATTAAGTGGGATACTATTTCCACCAGCAAAAAGTTGTAAAATATGTTTGCAATTAAAGGGGAAAACCAATTTAAAACAATATGCCTGTTGGTCAATAGTTACTTTTTAATCTCTCTTTCGTAATGGGGAAGCTCCTTTAAGACTTTTTTCTTAGTGATAGAACTATCATTCTCCCAATGAAGATATTAACAAATGGCCTGCTTACTGGCATATCAAGGGGATGTCAGAAATGGCTGTATATCATATGGCCAGGATTTTTGGAGTTGACTAGTGATTTTTTTGGGTGCACAATATGAGAAACCTTAAAGGAACCTGATTTTTTTCAGAATTTTGGGTGTTCGTCACCTTCTGACAATTAGGATTCAAGTCCCTTTAAGGTGTTTCCAGAGACAGCCAGGCAAAATCCATCGGTTCTGATAATCTTGGTCTCCTTTAGAAACCTTCAGAATGTATCTGGTTGTATCTGAGATCTATAGGGTCTCTGATGTTCAGTTTAGATGCCTTTGAATATGCTCCACAAATGCCAAGTCAAAACGTTTTCACAGTTTAGATGCAGAGAGCCAGGTATTTAAAATAAGTAAAATACCTTTGAATGTAATTAATAGGTTGGGTTTTTTTAATTAATAAAGCACAGCTCATGATATTGCACTGTGTTCCTTTTCAGCCCATCCAAGCTATATTTATTAAAAGAATGCCAAGTATTTGGTGAAATTAAGGATGCTTAAAAATGCCTAAAAGACGAATAAAGGTGTTCATATGTTTAAAATCAAATTAAAAAGAAAGCACAAATAGTTTCAACCCTGGTAACTGAAGAAACAAGTAGTTAGTTCTGTAAGGTGTCCTTTTTGTCATTGTTAGCAACATGCATGTTTCACATTAAATAAAATGTATTTACTACTTTTAATTCATTTTGGCAATTATATGTATAATACTTCAAGAATCTATATGCACATGACCGCAGATCTTTTGTGGGAAGTTCAAATTGTAAATGAAGTTGTTTGCAGACCTACATAAAATAATGGTCTACATAGATTCATAAGTTTTTAGGCCAGAAGGGACAACTATGATCATCTAGTCTGACCTCCGGTGTAACACAGATCATAGGAATCCCTTGAATGATTCCTGAACATTTAAATGTATGCCATGAAAGTTTGCAGACCATTTTGCTGCAGTTGGTCCCTATTTCTCCCTTTGTTTGGTTGAACAGAATAAAACACAAATAAACGTTAAGTATGAGTCTGTAAAATATACATATTAAAATAGATGCTTTTGCGACATTTGAAATGTGGTTATTGATTGACTAGGCAAGCAAACTACAAACTAAATTATGCTTTCAGAATACATGAGTTTAAACATTTGAAAATGTCTGTTCAAAGAAACTTGTGTAACTTTTGGTCAGACAAACTTTTAATGTTGTAAGTTATATTATATAATGTTTGTTCACGAAGAGGCAATAATGTTGTAAGTGTGTGTGTATGTATATATATATATATATATATATAATTTTTGTTTTGTGTAGAAGCAGTTTTGGCAGTTTTAAAGTATAGTATTTAAGTTGTTGATGTTAAATCTATAGAAGATCTTTGAAAATGAAACAAACATTTTAAGGCTCCCACTGTGTGAGTGTATGTGTATGTGTGTATATAGATTTATGGATATTGGCTGGAAAATCCCAGTTTTACTGCTGAACTCCCTCATAAAAACAGTTCTAGATTTCTTATAATGTAAAATAAACGAGTACACCATCATTTAGAACAATATTTTGTGTGTGTAATTGTGTAATTACATAAGATTTCATTATTATGTTTCTTGGAAAAGAAACATTTCTGGTTTTGCTGTAGTAAAATTTTCAATAATGACCTACTTCATTATAGATTTCATATGCAAACATTCACTTTATATACTAATCTTGCTGGTCACATCTGCTGGCTGCACATGTTCAAGAACTGTTTTTTCAGACCTTATTGTACACCTAATTTAAGTCCCTTGAGATGTTATCTCCCTCAACAGCTTGGTGAACAAATATTTGTAAGCCTCCTTCCAAATGAAGTGTTTTTCAGAAAGGTGGAAGTGGTAAGAAACCGTTAAAACAGTGGTTAAGAAGGTAGGTATCTGTGGGTATTGATGGGAAATAGTCGTTAGGGGAAAGCTGCAGCGCCACACAGGAAGCAGCATAAAACTCTTGAAAGCATTTTCTCCAGCTGTGGCGGAAGAACAATTTACACAGTAGAACTTGAAAGTCACAGATCTTATACTTCATTTCTAGCTGAGAGCGTCCTTCCAGAAAAAGGGCTGACTAGCTGCCGTCATTTAACAGCTCTCAGAAAGGCACATAGTGTCTTCACGGAAAAGACTGGTTTAAGAACATGGAAACAGTAAGTGATGTGTACGTATGCACTTCTGATAAACTGGACGGGCTTCATGTTTTACAATAAAATGTTACAAACCTTCAGATAAAAAATAGGGGCATTTCAATTTTGTTTTATAGTAGAACACACTGCATCAGCATATTATTAATCCCCTTGCCAAAAAGTAACAGCAACTCAAATCTCCACAGAATAGCTATTGAAAATCCTTTGTGACCACTAAGTAAATTTTCTTCCTCCGTGCTTTAACTCTCTCTTTCAGGGTTTTAGCTACCATATTATTGGCTGAGGACTGGACAAGATTCTCCTTTGATCTTTGAGTTACTCTATTGTCTGGAAGGGTTGTGGTTGAGTGACTTATGGCACTTCATTCCCGTGAGTCGATCATGCTTCCAATCTCTGCCAGCTAACGAACTAAAAAGACTGGTTTTCCCATGCAACTATCCAGAGCTTCCACTAAGCCTGCCGCTGGAGTAACACTTATATCACATAACATGCTTTTGGTAGCTGCCCCACCCGGGTCTTTAACAGTCTGCCAGTAGGACCTTTGAGTGAATGCTTGTATTTTTTTCTCTGAAGTATGTAATTAGAGAGAAAGCAAATCTGCAGATAATTTAAGCAAGTAACTACTATATTTCAAAATGATTAAATTGCATGTTTTAAGCTTGAGATTTAGGGGACACAGTGTGGCATTGTGCATGGGGCACTGGGCTGAGAGTCAGTAGATGACGATTCTAATCCTAGCGCTGTTACTAACATGATCTATTACCTTAGGCAAGACACGTACCTCTATGCCTCTATTATCCCACCCAGGCTTTGTTTGTCTTGTCATTAAGACTAGAAGATCTTTGGGGCAGGGACTATCTCTTACTTTGTGTCTCTACAGTGCTAGCACATTGGAACCCAAATCTCAGTTAGATCGCTAGGCACTACCGCAATACAAATCTTTGATTATAGCTTTCCTTATATTTACCACAGTATAGAGACTGAAGTGGCTTTTATAAAAGTAAACCACGAAACAAATGGTAAAAATATGCCACAGCAGTTCATACCATATTCCTGGAAAATAAAAATGATGGAAAACATGTGAAGGATTAATTTCTATAAACTGTAGAAATAATAAGTGGAAAGAGTTTAAAATGAAAATCCTGATTTGTAGTGAAAGACAATGACAACCTGTTACTTTTGTATGCATGTCTTGTAACAATATTTAATAAATGGTGTTTTCTTTAAATCTCTGTTGATGGATAGATCTGTATTCTGCCTCTCTGGCAGAAGAAACTTTACATTCTGAAAAATAACAGCTGAAAATTTGGAGCTGCTAGTCTGGTCTCTCTCTTTCTGTACACACAAACAGAGAGACAGACTAATAGCCCCATATTTTTAACTACTGTTTTGCAGATTTTAAAGTTTCTTCTGCCACAGAAGCTGAAGAATAGTTTTCTTCTTTTACAGAGAATTCCACAAAGAATTGCCATTTTCCAAAATGGCTTCCATTGCTTGTTCTTCTCAATGAGACTGAGGTCACAGGTTGCTCTCAGGGATGATGGGGGGCCTCCTCTTTCAAAATTGTCGTCTCCTCCCATTGTGAAGTTGAGCTGACCACAGGGACAGTAGTGGCACGCCTGTAGTGACACCATGAGAGGAAACTGTTCATAACTGCATGGTTATTTGATGACCACTTCAGGACACAGTATAGGTTTTATGGATACACTAATTGTGTATTTGCATAACTGAACACATTTGAATTTATTTTAAAGTTAACTTTAACTTTAAATTTCCAGGGTTTGTAATGGTTGATTTGGGGATAATTGCAACATCCTCTGCCCATATGTACTCTCAACACAAACTCGCTTTAACATTATTTTTATCTAGGTGTAATCTATATAATAATTTCTGTATGCTAAAAGACAACAAAGGGGGTTGAGAGAGACATGACAGTAATTCATATATCTGAAGGGTACAAACACCGAAGATGGAAAAATCATTATTTTGGGCACACACAAGGGTATAACCAGGAGTTATGGCATATAATTAAGGAAGGGAAAATTGAGGACGCATATCAGGAAAATCTTTGACAGCGAAATGTATTAGGCTATGGAATGGTTTCTGAAAGATAAGTGGAGGGAGCCTTATAAGATTTTATTTGTTTAAAAAAAGTCTGTAGAACTTCTTTATACTACTGGGATACACAAAACACTAGAACAAGAACTGTAGGGAACAATCCTGGGTTAACAAGGTGGGCAGAATGACTTCATAGCTATTTTCCATAATATCTAACTAGGAGCAAGCAATTTTCATCTAGTGCACTGGCATCAGCACCAGTTGGATAATTTCAGACCACCAAAACTTTTACATGATGTATCTTTTTGATTGTTTATTTATCCAGTACCCAAGAAGACATGCTCCCTGTCTTAAGAGAGCTTAATTTTATGTTAAGTATAAAGCTTCTGGTACACTGACTACAATTATCACTATTGCTGTTACTGCCTGTGCCAGCTGTGTTCCTTTTGTGGCAATCTCAGTTGCTGAGATCTTTCGTGCTAGTGACGTTGATACTCTGTGATAATCCTAGTGGGGAAAATTTTCAATGGCACTTAAATCCTATTTTCAAAAATAACTTGGGTACTTTAGGAGTCTATGTCTCATGGGAAGTCAATGAATGCCTAAGTCACTTTGAAAATGGGCCATAAGCTCCAAAGTCCCATGAGCACATTTGAAATTTTCCCCCTTGCCTGTAACTCCTCTTAGGCTGACTTAACATATCACAGAAGTGTATATATAACACAGACTCATTTCAGTAAAACTATGCATCCTAGTTTGTTAGGAAAGGTATCTATCACTTGAGAACAGATAGCTGGACTAATGCTATTGTGTGAAATACATATAATGAGGACTAACAGCTCCCTAAGTTTCATATTTTTGAAAACTAATCATTTCACTGCATGCTGGTAGAGAATGCAGCAGTCCAGAATGACTTCTGAGAGTAAATGACTTCATATGCCATATGATTCTAGTGGGTTAACATTCTGACAGCATAAATAACATATTAATATGTGTATCCATGTCAGCAACTTGCAGGGGGAATGATTGTCAGGGCAATGAGGCTAACAACTGCTCTGGATAATCTTGATAACCCCATAGAGGGGGTGGTCCTATGATAAGGACACTAGCCCTGGGACCCTGGAGATCCAGGTTCAATTTCCTGCTCCAGTATAGACTTCCTGTGTGATCTTGGGTGAGTCATTTAGCCTCTCTATGTCTCATTTCCCCATCTGTAAAACTGGCAGAAGAGCACTGCCCTACCTCATGGAAGTGTTCTGAGGATAAGTACATTAAAAGTTGTGAGGTGCTCATATAAATACCTACTCTCTACTGCAGGGTTCGGCAACCTTTGGCACACGGCCTGTCAGGGAAATCCACTGGCGGGCAGGGACGGTTTGTTTATCTACAGCGTCCGCAGGTTCAGCCAATTGCAGCTCCCACTGGATGCGGTTTGCCATTCCAGGCCAATGGGGGAAGCGGTGGCCAGCACATCCCTCAGCCCACGCTGCTTCCCGCAGCCCCATTGGCCAGTGGGAGCTGCGATCGGCCGAACCTGTGGACGCTGCCCGCCGGCAGATTTCCCTGATGGGCCGCGTGCCAAAGGTTGCCAATTCCTGCTCTACTGTGCAGGAGGGCACTGCACAATCATTATGATTGTGGAGAACAGAGGGTTCTGGAGTGCTCAGGAAATGCATTGGGTTGGCTGTTGCTATACCATTTAGAAGGATGCTGCATGTGCTAACACTACTTCCAAACTGCCAAATGATGCTGAAATTTGTCACCAGTACCATGCAACACTTCATTTAGGATGTCTTAATCCAGTGTTAGGAAATATAGGTGAATTATAGCACTTCTCAAACAGCACAGGATTCTTGCTTTCCTTTGCACAACAGTGGTGGGGCAAGGCCTGCTGGCAAAATTACCTTTGAACATCTGTGCCTTAGCCATAGAAAAGATGATACTGTAGAAATGTGCATCCTTATAAGGGGAAATTATATCAGTCCACAGTTCTGTCAGCCTGTAAAAGCAGGAAAACTTCTGAAACTCTTCCAAGAATAATGACTTGTATCCCAAGACAAACTTATTCAGGATGCAGGTTACCAGATGGATTTCTACATGCTCTGTGTTGGAGAAACTGGTTGAAAAAAGGCAGTCATTACATGCTATGTCATTCTGAAAATGAAATTGATGGATCATTCTCACTTCTGGAGCAGACACTAATGGAAAGCCTTATGAGTGTGCTGAGACCATTTGAACAGACCACTAGAGAGCTAAGTGCTGAAACAGTATGGGTGAGCCAAGTCACAGGCCCAGTTCCTGTTTTGTGGTGATTGATGGATGACTTCCAGCAAAAAAGAAGACATCCAAAAAAGAAATCTCATTTATTGCCAAAACGTTTGGAGAAAAATCTTCACAGAAGACTTGATGTCATCTTTCAGGATTAGAAACACATCTTGCCATTTTGTTGGAACCTTGATTTAAAATTCCTAATCTTGCCCAGGACAGTGGAAAAGTTCATATCGGACTTAGAACAAGAGCTCCAAATGGCCAAAGTAGTATCTGAAAGGGCAGTAGGCCACTCTGTTCATCTTCCTGTGGCTACTGCTGTTTCTCCAAATGCTACTTCAGCCACTGTACATGGAGGTATATGGACACACCTTTGTTTGCTAAAACAAGAGCAATAACAACATGCAGAGTTTCCTGCTGTTTTTTTGCTATCGTAACTGCCTACTATATTGAACACAAGTTGAATCAGAAATCTGATGCTCTTGTTTGTTGGCAATCCACACAAACCATCTGGCTAACTTATGTGGTAATTATCTTGAATTCCTTCTCGCTAATTTGTCATCTGGAAGGGAAAAAAAGGTAGTTGGAGCTTAATTTTATCGAACAGGTCATGCTTAGATTTAGATCTCAAAGTTAGCACAGTAGTTTGTGTCTCAGTCAGATGACTCAATTTCCACTATTGATAACCATTTTCTTCAAATGGTATCAGCAGTGCAGCTAGTCAAATAGTCATTGAACCAAAAAAAAAAAAAATAGATTTAAGTGTTTTGGAGGGGTGTGATTGGTCTGTGGCTTCTGCACATGTATTCCTTATTCATGATTTTTTGCTGAGTATATCAAGCAAATAGCTTTTAGATTATGAGTTGTTTGTCAGCTGTTCATAAACTTTGCTATTTTTGGAGTGAAATTGGTTACATGGATATTTTTTTGCTCCTTGATTGGATGGATGAAACAGGAGAATAACAAATGCTGAATAGTGAAAGTGAATGACAAACAGTGAATAATGTATTTTAGCACAAATCTGTGAAGGTTTTAGAATTTGTGAATATTTTAATGATTAGTGATGGTTGCATGAATATTGAAGAATGACCCCATGAATATCAGTGGATCATATGTGAGTTACTTTTCTTCTGAATATATTAGTTAATCTTTATTTTCATTATTTGATCAGCTGTCCTCAGCTTTCATATTCCAAGGTCTTCCCAAAACAGCATTTGTTTAGGCTACATTGTTACTATAGCAGTATAATCCACTCCACCAAATAATAATTTATCACTAGCTTTCAGCTCCATCCTCCATCTGCCTATTTTAATGGCCAGATTCTGATACTCCTATTGAATAATACCTTACTCCACAAATGGTCACACTGAAATCAGTTGGATCCTTTGTGGAATAAGGTGTTCTACAACATGAGTGTATGAGTAAGGAAATCAAATTATGACTGCCAAATTTTATAACTTGTGCACTTGTTAAAAAACAAAGCCCTTTTCAGGCTGTATTTCCAGTTAGTTCCTTCAGTCTATGGCATCTTTCCTCCAATGTGTACTGAAATCAGTACATCAGTCAATAGGTGACTGAGACTGTTAGATATAAATATATTAATCGTGTTGTTGTGCCACCTGAAAAATTACATAATTAGTATAATACAATTACCATAGTTTATTACAATATGGAGTCTCTTTTGAACTAAAGCACCATTTGCCTGCTGTATTTGTGCTGAATTCCACATCATCTGAACTGAGATGCTGTTCAAGAAATCCTCTTCCTAGATCATTGCCATATGGCCAGAAGCTGACACTAATCGCCAGGCAAAGGTGAGATCAGTAAGACTCATACTTTAGGGAACGTACCCAAAATCAGCATGTCTATGATGATGCCTCTGAGAGGCTACCAGTGGAGAAGATTGGATGAACAGGATCTCAGAGCATGGAGCAAATCAGTTCTATAGGATATCCTGCTAGAAATCCGGCCCAGTACAGAAGCTAATAAAGCACCATTATGGATTAATCCTCATGGGTATGGCACCTGTAGGACTTTGCAGTGGGAATGCTCCACCCGGGATAACTCTGCACTTAAGATATACCCACACCTGCAAGGTGCTAAAATTAAACAAAACTCCCCCTTCATTTATGTCAACGGATCTGAAGGTGTTTAGCACCTGGGAGAATCAGGCACTCTGTAATTAGATTTTTTTTTAACAGAAGATGGAATTTAATTCTTTTTATTTTATTTTATTTTAACAACTGTGGCAAAAGGTGTGTATATAGAGAGAGGTTTTAGTAAATATTAAAAATGGGTAATTATAAAATGAAAATGTCTCAACCTGTTATTTTTATAGATATAGATATGATCTTTCTAATCTACTAAGAGGCTGGTTTTGAGTTCTTGAGCATGTAAGCAATATTTTTAATGGCCTATGCAAAGAAAATGTACCAGTTTATACCAAAGCTAGCACCAACTTATTGGAAGATTTTCAGTAACAAGGGTGAATATATTTTTTCCTTTTTGGTGGCTGATCCATATGCTAAGGAGGAGGATGAAAATCTCCTATATTTCCACCTTAGTAGGTAGTAAGATAGGAGGAAAGCAGAATCATGGAAGATTCATGGTATATTTCAAACAAATACAAAAAGGGGGGAGGGGTATCTATAGGGGAAATTAATGGTAAACCATTATACCCTAGATTAGCCACTTGAAAACCAGAAGGCTATCCCTCTTCAGCAAATCACTTAAGTATATGTTTATGTTCCAATGACTTCAATCAGACTTTAAATACAAGCTTAAAGTTAAGCTTGTGCTTACATGCTTTGCTGAAGAGGGATAGTTTATTGAATCAGGGCCTATATCAGCAATCTTATTCATCAATAAAGAAATAATCTATTTATAATAAAGATGGCATGTCTTTTAATAATAAAAGGAGATATATTTTATTGAAATCTCATTTATATTAATGATAAAAAATCCTATTGACGTCAATAGCACCATGGGTTAGCCCTAAATGACTAACATGATACAGCGGTAAGATAGTATAAAATGTCCTGTTTTACTGTCTTTTTCAAAGAAGAGACTTTAAAAAAAATAGTTTATGTAAATGAAAAACATGCATGCTGTAAAAGCATTTTGAAAATTATTTTTGACAAAAATGAAGCACTGTACCATCCAATTTAAGGTGTGTTTTTTTTCCTGAAAACTACCCAACTCTTTGCATTACAAGCAGACATTGATTTAGCAATTATACATTTTTCTACATAATCATTTAGAAAGATACACACTGAAAAACTACATGAAGGTCTACTTTATAGGCTCTGTATTCTACAGAGGGAGAAGTGTGTAATTAACTTGGGAATTTTTCCCTTTTTATATAAACTGAATAAACAATCCTGGGTCATAATAAAATCTATAATAAGAACCTATATTCCTCCCATCTTTTAATAGTTTGTAAACTATGTACTTGTAATAAGCCCTTCCCCTGCATGCGCCCTACTCCCAACCAAATCTTCAACAGGGATAAAGCACTGGACCTTCAACTCAAAAGCACAGATTTCTACCTCGTGAGCTAGAGGAGTAATTCCATTATCTGATATAAGTAGAAGGGTCTTATATATATCAACTAGACAATAGAAGGGGACACAACATGCTGAGCCAGTATGTTACACAGTCAACCTATCCGGAGGGAAGCTGCTTCTGAGGTCCCTAGGAGTTCAGATCCCCATGGAGATTTTGTGTTTGAGAGGTATATTCCAGCGAAGCCCAATCCAATGCAGACACTCACTCCCAGGCGGGCAACAAAATCCCTAGCAAGGACCAATGTGTCTCCCTGAAGGAAGGAGATGGAGCCATTGGGCTGGAAGAGCAGGGAACATCTGCTTAGACCAAAGCCACCCCTGCTCCCATTGGCTATGCTAGCTGATGAGGTGCCTGGGTTCAGTATTTGGGGTGATATTCACTAGTTTTGTGGTGCTGACTCTCTAGTGGTAATTGAATCTGGTATAATTCATTAGTGGTGTTGAAGCACTGTGCCTTCAGTTCTCAAGGGATGTGTACACAACGGGTGTTGCCCTTTCATGGGGAACAGTTTCAATATACACAGCGCTCTAAGGCATCAATGAAGCAGTTGGGATTCAAGCAGTAAGAACTCCTAGTATTGTTCTCTGAGGGGAAGAAGTTTACTGGTGAGAGGACAAAAGTATAAAGGCTATACTTAGAAAAACAAATGAATAAGTAATCAGCACCGCCTACATCACAGGCCATCCTTCCCTGTAGTACCTGAGGTCTCATGTGACCCTAGCAATCATATTATTAGAACATGCTGTATGATTAATGATTGAGAGCTCTACTTTCCTTTGGGCCAATCCTGGCAGATGTCTGTGGCTGGAAGGTGGAATCGGTCTTAATTAAAAAAAAAAAGATAGGATATCAGTCTTAATTAAAAAAAAAAAGACAAACCCAAATAAAATGGTAACACTAAGCTGGGAATTCTTCTAATCATGGACTCTTAAGAGGAAACCCTTTGTGGATGTCTTTGAGGTTTGTTCAAAGCAAAGTCCAGAGCACAGACACTGTCTCCTCTGCAAATGCTCTGGACCTAATTACAGTGGTTACAAGAGAATCCCATGGGGTGGTCACAGTACAGATAAAGGTCAGCTGGGTATATCAGGAACAGGAGAATTCTGGTCAGACCACAGCAGGGCAGTGCACATCAACCTTCCCATAGGAATTGACAATGCTCATTGTCTGAGCAATGAATCCATCTCTCAACAAACCTAGCTAGCAATGCTTCTGTGAACTTGGTGTGTTGGTCCCTTTCAGGGCATTGCAGGTAGCTTGTGCAGCAGAACCCATCACCATCTTGGCTTTCTTTCCCAGGAGAGAGTGTGCTGGCTGGCAGGCTAGGAGGACAAAGGGCTCATTGCCTCTCTCAGTTCTCTCCAAAATATGAACTGCTCTTTCGTTCAGAACTGCTGAAAGAGCTGCAAGAGCAAATATCTCCACTTGAACTGAGGTGCAGAGAATTTCACTCCTTAAATAAGCACTGATCGTGCAGTGCCTCCTGGGAGTAAGATACACCTGGATGTGGGGAGAGAAAGGGTTACCTAGTAAAACAACTACTGTATTACTATTTTCAATTGTTGTGTTAAACCGAATATTAATTGAAGACTATATATGGTGCTAATAACTCTCTGACTCTTGTTTATGACAGGAGAAGGATTTGGCCCATTAAGATCATCTTGATCAAAAACCTGTGTGTGCATTTCATTTCACACACGTATTCTGTAAATATTTTTCATAGGACCCAAGACCAGAATGATCATATGCCATGATGAGAAAAAATGTAGAGGTGTAATGAAACAGTGACTTGGAATTTAGCAGCATTGTGATCTACAATAAAAATGGTATGAACTTTTACACAGGTCACAGTTTCTCGTCCAACGGAATGCTACCTGTGGACTTAGAAAGAGAAAGTTATCCGGCTGGGCTAGCCGAGGTTTCCAAAAAAAAAAAAGGGGGACAGAGAACTTTTCAGAGGTGTAGCCATGTTAGTCTGAATCAGCAAAAAGAATGAGGAGTACTTGTGGCACCTTAGAGACTAACAAATTTATTTGGGCATAAGCTTTCATGGGCAAAAACCCACTTCATTGGATGCATGCAGTAGAAAATAAAGTAGGAAGATATATATACACAGAGAACATGAAAAAATGGGTGTTGCCATACCAACTATAATGAGATTTATCAATTAAGGTGGGCTATTGCAGGAGAAAAAAAAACCTTTTGTAGTGATAATCAGAATGGCCCATTTCCAACAGTTGGCAAGATGGTGTGAGTAACAGTAGGGGAAAAATTAGCTTGGGGAAATAGTTTTTATTTATTTTCTTTTGTAGTGATAATCAGGATGACCCATTTCCAACTTTAGCAGTCTAATACAATATTTACAAATACTTGCTCCAGTCTTGTATGATGAATCTTCAACACTTTGCATATTTTCCTTTGCAACATGAATCTTGGGGAGGAGACATTCCTCCCCAAAACATGGATCGCTTTGGATTTTTATGCGTATTTGTGTCTGGATCTATTTAAACCATTATTTTGACACTAAGGAATGAAAGGCCTTTTCAAATAAAAGGATAATTTATAGTATTAGATTATCAAAGTGGAATCAAAATATATAATGGATTCAACTTGAAAAGCTTTTCATGTAAAAATGTCATTTCCTTTTAGCACTAGAACATAGATATAGTACATAATATGTTCTTTTGTTATGAAGAGATATGCTATAGCTTTAGCACAAAATAAATTAAAGTCCCTGTCATAACAATATAATATATAGCAGAATTGTTTGTCCAATGCAATTTTCTCTCTAGCCAGAAAACCCCTAGCTGCCATGATGAAACTGTCTTTTCTGGCAAGGGAAGTTCTCTTGATCAGAGAGTTGAATCCCCACAAGGGATTTTCTTTAGTCTCATTTGGTCACAAGTTTGTCTTACTGTATCAAACCAGTTCAGCATGGTAAATTTAGTCTCAATTGAGCAAAGACTATATAGCATAGTTTTTTTCTGATAAAACGTTGTATTTCATATGACTAGAGCCACATTTCCTAAAGAAATACATATAGAAAAGAGTTTTCAATAATAAATACCCATAGAATGCCAAATCTGAGTTGAGGGTTTATTCCCCCTTGTAAAATTGATGGTTTTTTTCAGTAATAGGTTTATGGAGGCTTACTGAAGATATTTGAGCTTGCTTACTCTAGCTGTAACTTAATTACAGTGGGAAGGTAATTAAAAACAAATCTGTTACATGAGCTAACCTGTAACTTTCTGTAGTCTTCATGAGATTCTCTTCTGCAAATATTACCTTCTGTTTCATGGCAACAATCATGAGAACAATCTGTGAAGGACACTAAATGCTACTATATAATCTAATATCATACTTATAGTTTCACTTATACTTTCCATACTGCAACTGTAGACTTTGGACAAATAGGGATAATTCACAGCACAATCACCCACTGTGAACCAGAGAAGTGCAAGATGGGGAAAGGAACAGAGCACCTTTGGTTCCTGAGTAGTGATGGGGGATGTCAGGGCTGGATCCCCACTTTGAACTTTAGGGTACAAATGTAGGGGCCTGCATGAAAACTTCTAAGCTTAACTACCAGCTTAGCTCTGGTTCGGCTGCCACCATTTCAATGGATTCCCTCCCTGGGAAGCCTTGAAAAACCTTCACCCATTCCCTGGTGAAAACAAATCCAAACCCCTTGGATTTAAAACAAGGGGAAATTAACCATTCCCCTCCTTCCTCCCACCAACTCCTGGTGAATCAGTTCCAACCCCCCCTGGGATCTACAACAGGGAGAAATTAACCATCCCCCCTCCTTCCTCCCACCAACTCCTGGTGAATCAGGATCCACCCCTTGGATCTTGAACAAGGAAAAATCAATCAGGTTCTTAAAAAGAAGGTTTTTAATTAAAGAAAAAGGTAAAAATCATCTCTGTAAAATCAGTATGGAAATTAACCTTACAGGGTAATCAAACTTAAAGAGCTCAGAGGACTCCCCTCTAGTCTCAGGTTCAAAGTACAGCAAACAAAGATAAACACTCTAGTAAAAGGTACATTTACAAGTTGAGAAAAACAAAGGAAAACTAACAGGCCTTGCCTGGCTATTTACTTACAAGTTTGAAATAGGAGAGACTTGTTTAGAAAGATGTGGAGAACCTGGATTGATGTCTGGTCCCTCTCAGTCCGGAGAAGGAACACACTCCCAAACAAAGAACACAAACAACAGCCTTTCCCCCCCCCCCAAGATTTGAAAGTATCTTGTCCCCTTATTGGTCCTTTAGGTCAGATGCCAGCCAGGTTACCTGAGCTTCTTAACCCTTTACAGGGAAAAGGATTTTGGAGTCTCTGGCCAGGAGGGATTTTTATAGTACTGTACACAGGACAGCTATTACCCTTCCCTTTATAGTTATGACAGGGGATGTATCGCTCCTGGGTAGGGGATAATGCTTACAGGGCTCTGGGCAGTGACACTTGCTATACCAATAGAAAGGTGTATCCGGACCTCTACTACTGCTCTATCGATATGTGATGGGAGGGGAAGAGGGAATCAAGGACGTGCTTGTGCTATACCCTGATTTGCACATTCTTAGGCAATGTGCACTGGAGGGAGTGCTGCCCCTGCCCTAACCTTCTCAGGAAATGAGTCTATAAGGTGCTAACACCCTTCAGCTCCCATTGATCCCAACTACGTAAATATTGGACCCTGGCTGCCTCCTGGTCGGAGAAGGGACCCCTTTTCACTGCCCTAGCACATGTATGTGACAGTAGCCATAAATTAGGCCCGAGTACAGGAAATGATTTTCTTTCCAGTCCTTATAATGATTCTGCAAGATGTGCTCCTCTTCATGACAAGGGCCAGCCAAAAACTAGCCCTTCATTGTTATCCAAGAGAATCCTAAATTTATATTGCTGTCCCCCAAATTTCTGGCCCAGTGGATCTGTGGTAGAATACTATTGGCAAGAAAATCAGTGTAATGTGAAACTTTTAGTGTATCCCAATGAGAGAAGCCTAAATCACATGCTTATTGAAATGTACAGCAGTCCTCCTTCAACCCTTCACACTCTACAAAGTGAATAACCCTTTCTCAGCCCTATACACTATGTATGTTCCTCTGTGTAGCTTATTTAGCCACGTAGGCATGGCTGTTCACTTTATAAGCCTAGCTAAAAATGATTCTACTGCACATGCTCAGTATGTAATTTAAAAAAGTTTGTAACTCAGTCAAATCAAAACTATAATTTCTCTGCAGAAAGCAAAACACTTCTGAGTAATGTAGGCCTGGCTTGACATGAGTTATTGGATATGGGTGAAGCTTTATTTCTTGGGAGACAGGATTAGGGAGGTAAATGAATCAGCAGGCTGGAAACAGAATGTATGTACTGGCTAAGATAAGGGGGAACACACAAGGAACCATTTACAATAGACAAGATAAAAAGGGACAAGATATGTCAGCAACGTAAAGATGAGGTAATGAGTAAGTCGTGCATAGACAGAGCATGCTGTACAGGGATTGGTTCCTACAAAGTGACCAAGCAGCCACAAAATGTATCATTCAAAGTATAGTAAATGCAATGTAATGTGCAAATGTATATAAAGGAAGAGATTTGCTGTGTAACTTTGGATGTGTGCCTTGCCCTGTACCCACCCTCTGTGGTTGAGTCTGATCAACTCAGTGTGGCTTTGCTGTATGCCAAATAAAGGATCCTGAGTGGTGAGACTGGAGTCCAACTGAGTTCTTCAGGAAATGAGTGGAACAGGTCAACAAATGAGAGCTCTTTCTATACCATGTTTAAATTTCTGATGCTTAGCATGTTCAGATGTAGATATGTTCAAAAATACCATAGGCTTCAATTTTTTTTAAAAAAAGGGAATATGTGTAGAATTTTTTTATTTTCCTTGTATTTAAAAATATCTGCACTGCTTTTGCTCTAAAAATCACCTTCATGCAGAAAACATAATCTGAAAGGTGAAATTGTGAACAATTGAAAACAGGATTAGAATGAAAACCTTTATTCAACCTGCATTATTGTGTAATATTCATCACTCTTCCTGAAATAATAGAACATACAGTACATGTTTATCAATGGCATATGTACAGACATTAATTTGATCTATATAAGAAGATACCCCTAAGTGATATTTTTCCATATGACAGTGAATTATTCTTTATTCTTAGATTGCCAATTCTTAACAGTAGGAATGGACTCTACGATTTAACAATTGCAAAGGCTGCAGTTCAGGAGATTTTCAGAAAGATTCTCATATATAAAATTTCATAGACCACTAACACAGCTGTTATTTAATTTTTTGTAATGGTGCTACACAAATTGAATTTGTGTGGCTGCTATATTGCTCAGTGCCTGGTCATATAGTTTTATTATTCAAGTGAATTGATATTTGAATTTTATTAAGCAAACGATCTCTGCAATATAGTAATGTATGCATTGTAGAGACAGAACAAATGTGCTGGATACATGTACAAAAGTGTTCAGTTAGCACTGAAATTCCAACTCAGAACAGGCTCCTTTTTTATTGGTGAATATTGACATTTGCAAGCTTAAAATGCTGGCAGTGATGGAAATATACAACATGAAAGTCCTCAATGGACAGAAGGTGGTTGACGTTGTACTTCTAAATATTTATCAACCACTTAGTCCACTTACAGAAAAAAACAGGAAACTGCAACTCTGGTCTACTGCTGATGTATGTCTTTTTATCACAAACAGGAAAGTTTGCAGTCTGCTTTGTGTTTTCCCATCTCCTGTAATAAGGTCATCTCTCTAACCTATTCCTCATTTTAGACCATGGTGCAATTCCGCCGCTACAAAACTAATGATATTTCACATACTATACATTAGTGTCATTACCAAAGCAAAAAATCAGAATCCTGGTTATTGTTGGGATCAAAAACCACATTTGAACAAAGAAAATCTTAGACTATATATCAGGAGGAAATGTACCAGTGACCTCTATCACATCATAAAATCTCCCAGAGAAAACAGTGAAAATAAATGTCATTTAAACCTAGACAAAACACTGAAGAATACGTTGTAGGGGAACTGCATTGTCACAGTGATAGATTAGATAACCTCCTTTTCATAGCCATAGGAATAAGTCATCATTTAAAGGGTCAAATTGATTACTTTTTTTTAAATAAAGTTTCTGATAGAGCACCCTTTTAAATAGAATGACCTAAAAAATCTTTTAAAAAAATCCTTTAAAAATGTGTTGAGGGTTTTTCTGTTCCTGTTGCTGTTTGAGGGTTTTCAGCAAGGGAGAAACTGACTACACAGGGGAAAAATTGAACAGACAGTACACAAAGTGCTGTCAAATGCAAAAAGTAAAAAACCTGAGAACATATAGAAAAATATTTTCCTACTAGCTTTTTTTTTTTTTTTTCTTCCTTTTTCAGATCTAGTAACCATGGTAGGTTCATAATTTTCAGAGAGGTGTGATTTACAAGTTGATGGTGTCCCTCTTGAAACTCCCAGTTCTTTTATCTTCATAGAGTCCTTCCTTTGGGGTTTTACCCAGATTTGGATCATGCCTGGTTGACAGATACAAGGACTGAGGGACTATATACATTGGAGTTAATCCAGCTCATGGATGCCTCTATGGATGTTGAGGGTCCCCAGGTAGTGGGACTCAGCAAGGTTCTGCTTCACAAAGGTGTATATCTGGGGAAGAGACAATGTAGAATATACAAGCATCTTTTATACAACAGAGTTACCCTTTGGGGTCCCCTCATGTGACAGCAAGCAGGGGATGAAAGAAGGCCTAGACACATTGGGGAGGAGAATAAAGTTGAAAGCAACCTGGCTAAAATAGGCTTTGGTGAATTGCTCTGCATCCAGAGAGGAGGATTCCCAGCCTATGTCGCTGGCCCAGGTGCTGCTGGACTCTGGATTTTGGCCATTGTGAATATGAAGCATGAGAACTGCAAAAGAGCTTAGAGCAAAGTGCACAAGTCACTTGGTGGTGGTTTATTTTTGTTTCATTGTAATGATAATGAAATGAGTTTTCGCTGGGCATTCAGTGTACCCTTTCCAGGAATAACCTCCCTGTAAAAAGCCAAAAGTAAATGTTAACTACAATTCACAACTTTTGTTTTTAATTCACCTTTGTGGATTTTTTTAAAGGCAGCTTCTTTCCAAATAATAAGATTTGATAAAGCAGATAAAACTGATTGAGTTGTTTATTAACCTGACAAGTATTACTAATCTTGGCTTATTTTAACTTATACCATGCTTTCTTTTGAGATATTATTGGATCATATACCAGGCCTACTTTAATTTTACTAATATATAATAAGGTTTAATGCAATGGTAGGGTTATTGTGTTCGCCTTCTCTCAATTATTAACTACACCTAGGAAGAATTAACATTAAACTTCAGCAGCATTTTTTATACTTGACATTTTTTCTCTTCATTTTGTTTCAAATTTTCTATTAAGATTTAACATAAAAAGCAGTTCCCCAATATAGTTCCCTTCATAGATTGTTTCATAGTGTCCATTGTAGTAACATTTATATTGAATGTAATGACTTTTAGCCTCTTTGGTCCAAGCAAAAACAAAAGTATGTTACATTTCAACTGATTTTCAACCTTCCCTCCTCAAAACTCAGACAGTTCTAATCTGCCCCTAAAGTGAGTTGATAAACTTTGGGCCATGAAGTCTATTTGTTTATTGATTTATGTTGGATGAATGTCTGTCTCTAGCTGCCCATTCTCCATTGCTTCCAGTAACTAACTGGATTCTCTCCTATGGTCCAAAGAAGCTGCCATAGGCAGAAATAAGTTCAAAGATGAATGTTCATGCCTTGTTATTTTGACTTGCAGTGACCCACTTCCTTCACTGCCTATTAAGATGTTGAGAGTGGCTTCTCCTGTTGTGCTGATTTTTCAGATTAATTTCAATTTTCAGTGGATATGTTATTCAGTCCCCTCAATTCCAACCTTCCCTGTAAACTACCAGGAACAGCATTGGTGTAACTTCTAATTAAAAGACCTTGTGCTACTTTTTAAATGATTAGCCTTAAAAACTGTGAGTGAATTTTCTAGCCTGGAAACCTTAGATTAGTCTGATTTGTTAGACATAGCTGAATGTAACTAAAACAGTCCTTTACGGGCCCAGGAAGTTGGTGTAATACACTGGCAAGGTGTGTGTTGCATACATCTATATTGTACTGTCCACTAGAGGACAACAGCCTACCATAACTGCCAATAAAATGGAGATATTCGTTGGGTTCAAGCAATATAGATCTGTAATGCAGCACTGAAGTTCCCAGGGTTCCAATCCTAGTGAACTCCCACATTCGACTTGTTAGATACCACAACGGTTTTATATTCAAACATGAACATTTTCACCAGTATCTCAAGCAATTAGTATTTTAATGGTGGTGGAGAAAAGAACAATGGCACCATCATCTTGGAACTACTTTAACTACTGTTAAATAATATAAGGCCCTGTCCATGTTAGCACACAAATTATGGAAGCCCAATCCCCACAGTTTAGCTCTGGATCCAAACTTCCTCATAGTACGTGAGGATGTTTGAGTTCAGTTTTTGGATCACCACATTATAGACAGGGGCCAGCTGCTAAGGGTAGATATGGAGTCAGATCTGAGCTTTCCCAAAGTTTACAAGATGTTCGGACTGACGCTGTAGTTCAAACTTACCGCAAGCTTGCAATCTTTCTGAATCATGATTGAAAACAATTGGATCTGCCATAATTGTAGTATGGTTTGATAAATTATTATAGACCAGGATTTTTAAAACTGTCCTAACTGAAGCTATGCCATCCAAAAAACACACAAGCAACCACAAAAGAATTCTGCAGAATGGTTTGTTGATGCAGTTTGTAAAGGTGTTGAATGTGGTGCAAATCATATTGCACCTGTAAGTGTATTTAAGAACTGTTTAAAACATTGTTACAAGACATCGTACACACAGGAACTAAAGCCAAATTTTCAAAACTGCCCACCAATTGTGGATGCCTCGGTTCTTGTAAACCCAGCTTTGCTACAGCTAGGTCTTAAATTACAAAAGCACTGAGCAAGTCTGTTAAGAACGTAGGAATGGCCATGCTTAGTCAGACTAATGATCCATCTAGCCCAGTATCCTGTCTTCTGACAGTAGCCAGTGCAAGATGCTTCAGAGGTAATGATCAGAACAGAGCAATATATTGAGTGATCCATTCCTTGTTGTCGAGTCCCAGCTTCTGGCCATCAGAGGTTTAGGAACACCAGAGCTTGGGGTTGCGTCCCTGATTTTTCTAATATCCATTGATAAACCTATCCTCCATGAAATTATCTAATTCTTTTATGAACCCAGTTATACTTTTGGCCTTCACAATATCCACTGGCAACGATTTCCATAAGTTGATTATGAATTGTGTGAGAAAGTACTTCCTTTGATTTTAAACCTGCTACCTATTAATTTCATTGGGTGACCTCTAGTTCTTGTGTTATGTGAAGGGGACACTTCCTTTGTCACTTTCTCCACACCATGATTTTTATAGACCTCTGTCATATTCCGCCATAGTCATCTCTTTTCTAAGCTGAAGAATCCCAGGTTTTTTAACCTCTCTGCATATGGAATCTGTTCCATACTCCTAATAATTTTTGTTGCCTTTCTCTGTATCTGTTTTCTAATTCTAATATATCCTTTCTGAGATGGGGCGACCAGAACTGCACACGGTATTCAAGGTGTGGGCATACCATGGATTTACATAGTGGTATTATATTTTCTGTCTTCTTGTCTATCCCTTTCCTAATGGATAGATAATTTTGTTAGCTTTTTTTGACTGCCATTGCACATTAAGCAGATGTTTTCAGAGAACTATCCACAATGACTCCACAATCATTTTCTTGAGTGGCAAAAGCTAATTTGTGCCCCCATCATTTTTGTAATAGGGATTATGTTTTCCAATGTGCATTACTTTGCACTTATCAACATGGAATTTCACCTGCCATTTTGTCGCCTAATCACCCTGTTTTGTTCGAAAATCTCCTCTATTAACACATTAGTCTGTGACAGTTCTTCAGATTTATGATCTAAAAAAGTATGGCTCAGGTGTGGGAATCCCCCTCACATCCTATGCAGTGAAGTCAGATGCAAAGAATTCATTTAGCTTCTGTTCAACAGCCTTGTCTTCCTCAATAATCCAGTGGCCCCACTGCTTGTTTGGCAGGCTTCCTGCTTCTGATGTACTTTTAAAATGTTTCCTGTTAGTTTTTGTGTCTTTTGCTAGTTGCTCTTCAAATTCTTTTTTGGCCTACCTAATTATACTTTTACACTTGACTTGCCAGAGTTTATGCTCCTTTCTGTTTTCCTCAGTAGGATTTGACTTCCAGGTTCTAAAGGATTTCATTTTGTCTCTAACCTCTTCATTTACTCTGGTGCTTAACCATGGTGGAGTGAGTTTTTTGTCTTCTTATTCTTGTTTGTTTGTTTGTGTGGGGTATTCATATTGTTTGTCTCTATTAGGTGATTTTAAAAGATTTCCCTTCATCTTGCAGGCATTTCACTCTTGTGAACATTCTGTTTCACTACCCTCCTCATTTTTGTGTAGTTCCCCTTTTTTAAGTTATATGCTACTGATTTTAAAGGTAATTACATTATAGTTGCTATTACCAGGCAGTTCAGCTATATTCACCTCTTGGACCAGAACCTGTGTGTCCCTTAGGACTAAATCAAGAATCGCCTCTCACGCTGTGGGTTACAGGACTGGCTGCTCCAAGAAGCAGTTATTAATGATGTCTAGAAATTTTATTTCTGCATCCCATCGTGAGGTGACATGTCAATATGGGGATAGTTGAAATCCCCCATTATTGTTTGGTTTTCTGTTTTTTATAGCCTCTTTAATCTCCCTGAGCATTTCCCAATCACCATCACCATTCTAATCAGTAAAAAGAACAGGAGTACTTGTGGCACTTGTTCTTTTTGCGGATACAGACTAACACGGCTGCTACTCTGAATTCTGATCAGTGGGTCAATAGTATATTCCTACTGTTTTATTCTTATTATTCAAGCATGGAATTTCTAGCCATAGAGATTCTATGGTACTGTTTGATTTATTTAAGGTTTTTATACTATATTTGACTCTATGCTTTCTTTCACATATAGTGCCACTCCCCGACCAGCACAAACTACTCTGTCATTTCTATATATTTTGTACCCTGGCATTACTGTGCCCCATTGATTATCATCATTCTACTATGTTACTGTGATGCCTATTGTACCAATGTCCTCATTTAATTCCAGGCACTCAGGTTTACCCATCTTAGTATTTAGACTTCTAGCATTTTATATACAAGCACTTATAAAATTTGTCAATATTTGAGAGTTTATTTGTCTACCTTCATGAGATATAATTGAATAGGACTCTTTTTCATTTGACTGTGCTCTTCAGATCCTACATGTACTTTATCAACTGTTGTTGTCAGGGGCGGCTCTGTTTTTTGCCGCCCCAAGCACAGCAGTCAGGCGGCTTTGGCGGCATGCCCGTGGGCAGTCCGCAGTCATGCGGATTCGGCGGCGTTTCTGCGGGTGATCTACCAGTCCCGCGTCTTCGGCATATCCGCCACCGAATTGCCGCCGAAACCGCAGGACCGGCAGACCTTCCGCAGGCACGCTGCTGAAGGCCGCCTGACTGCCGCCCTCTCAGTGACCGGCAGGCCAACCCCCTCCCTCCCTCCCCGCGCAGCTTGCTGCCCCAGGCACGCGCTTGCTGCTCTGGTGCCTGGAGCCGCCCCTGGTTGTAGTTCCAAGTTCTCAGCATCTCTGAAAATCAAGCCTTAGGTATTTCAAGTTGGACACCCAAAATTAGTGGTCAGTTTTGAAAACTGCTGTTCCCAGAGTAGTATCTGAGCACAGAATTTGTGCTGTTCTGATGGAGGTGCTAATGGCATTTTAATGGATATTCTTCAATAACAATGAATGTGTGCAATTTCACATAGCCACAAAACAGCAGAGATGCTAGACACGCCATCTTTCCTTCAGATTTGACTGCTTATCTAGAAATAGGCAAGCCTTTTTCAATGGGCCTTCACTCATTCTTTTGTATCATCCCATTATGTAATAATCTTTCACATCATTGAGATTTTTGCCTGCTTGTGACTAAAATCAGGCCTCTGTTTTCTTGTCTGAGTTTACTCAGGTCATTTACAAACCAGGACCAAATTCACTCCTGGTATAACTCCACTGTGGACTGATTCTTCAAAAGTGGTAAAGCCAGCAGTTTCAATTAAGTCAATAAGAGCTTCAGAAGCAACTGAGGTCAACTGAGTGACAGCAGAAATTAATTTGCCCCTAGATTTTTTTTAATTGAAAAAAAAAAAAAAGGGAATCTCTATATATGGGAGTTTTTTTCAGTCAGCATAATTGCTTAATTCTTGTGCTCTCCTTTCTTTGACCCTCCCTCTGATGCAGTTATCTTTTTTTTTTCTTCAACTGACGTCTACTACCAAAATTCTAGTTCAGAATAAAATGAGAATGCAGTAGCTAAATGGCAGATCACTTTTTAAGAACCACTCTGAAACTCACATGGTGAACATTACATTTTTCTGAGGCTTGGAGGATCCAATTCTAGCAGTCCTCTCAGACTTTCATTTAGGTTGGCTTCAGTTTGATGCATGTCTAGGAAATTCACTTTTTGTTCACCAGGGGATGATTCAAGTCTACAGCTGTCACAAACAGTACATAAGACTTAATTCATGAATTAACTGTCAGTTGCTGTATTCCCACAGTAAGAGTAAATTAGAGGTACAAAATGGAATTGGCACGAAACATAGGACCAGAGTCAAAAAAGCATATAATGTTGATATTATATCTGAAAAGCCACTTAAAATACTTTATAAATTAGGATATCTGCTCCAGTCTCAATTTACTTTATTACAGTTAGCTTTCTGTACAGCAATTATACCTCACCAGTGAATATAAAATTACACTTCACCAGTGAATATAAAATTACACGGATGAACTATATTTTTTAAGTTTAATACATGCAATAATCCAGCTAAAGATCTGTGAAAATAGCTATAATATGAATAGCATGCTATCACCTTCTCCATGCTGTTCTCTTAGCAGTTATGTCATCAATCTAGCCAGGTCTACTATGCAATGGAAAAGTTCCTTAGTAACTAAAACCGCAATCTCTCAAGAGACTAAAAAAACAACAATTCCCTTACTTAAATCTCTGATGTTATCTCTTAGGCTGAGGTGATAAAGTCAAACATACCATGACCTTCCTTGAAGTTGTAGATTTATTTACTCTCCTCTGTACTGTACACTTTACCCCTCATGGCTCTATTACCCTATTATACATAGGAATAAACGTGTGGAAATAAATGTATTTAATGAGGTCATTCTATGTTTGCTCTCTTTATATAGAAGAGCAACTTATAATATGGATGATTTGGAAAATGGGCTTGTGGGTAGAGTTATTTGAAAAGCCATTATGTGACCCTTTTAGATTATATCTGGGAAGTGAATATTATAGAATATACCACTCACAAAAATATAAATATGAATTTGTTCCTTTTTTGGCACTAAATGTGTATGATTAGCATAAAATACCTTGTATTATTTACAGCAATATCAAAAGGTGACTATCAGATCATTTATTTAATATCTGCTGAAAATACAGAATAGAATTAGAAACCTGTATGTAACCAGAAGGGAGTAAGCAATGCAGAGATGGAAAAATAGCAAAAGGTATATTATTATTTTGTATTAGACATTTCTTGTCTTGTTCTTCAGACTCTGTTATTGCAATATTGCCCCAAACCAGACAAGAGAGCTTTAGATTGTGGCTATCTCACTACTGCACAAACTTCCCGCCCACTGCATGGCATTAGTACAGCCTGATACAGCCGCAGGAAATCAATCAATCATGACCTAAACAGGAAATACCAAAAATCTACTGCCTGGTTCAGGTTAGTGGGGCTCTACTCATAGCAAGCAGGAAAAGACATATAAAATATTGTGCATTATTACTAGTCTGCTGGCAGTTATGCAGAAGTGCAATATTAAATGTAAAAGCGCTTCATATACAGGTAACTGTCTGACTTTTCTTCTGCTGCCAACAGGCACACAAAGAAAAATTAGATACTTCTCTGGAGAGTTTATAACCATTTATGATAGAATTCTTTTGACCAATTCTGTATTTCCTCAGTTTCTGACAAAAAATAAGGTGAATGCTTTTATTTTAAATAATTTTCTTTAAGTCTCTGGAGTACACTAACCTATACATCTCCTCTCCCACAAGCCACACCTAACAGCTTGATCCAAAGCACTTTGAAGTAAAGGCAAAGAATCCCATTGATTACAATGGACATTGGATCAGGCCCTCACCATGAAAATTGGCAGTCCTTTCTGATCTTGTTGAATCAGATAGAGACATGGGGAAAGTTTGTACTTTTCTTTCTTGTTTATGAAAATATTACTATTATTGTATCAATTATACAGTGGATAATACCCACAAAAGCTTAATAATTAGAGGTAGAACTACAATACATATTTTTTCTTTATTGCTCTTTATTAAAGAAAAGACTGAGTAATTTCATTCACTTTCAAGCAAACTTCTCAATTTGTATAGAGTTAGGCTTCAGTGCTGCCAAGTAAACACATTAATTATAAGATTCTTCTTTTATATGTATCGCCTGGTCATGGTCATCATATAATGTCTTTTTACTTGTTTTCATTCATATAATGTGCATGTACATTTAGAGTGGTAGTTTCAAAGGAACCAAAGAGCATTAGACCCAAATCCCATTAAAATTCAGCGGGGATTTGGACATTTAGCTAATTTACACACCTTTGAAAAATCTCAGTTTAAAATGCATATTCATTAATCTAGACTGATATCTCAACAATACTAAAAAACTCCTACGTTCCTTCTGACTGGCAAGAACAGAACCACTACCTACCTATCTACCTCTTCATGGTGCGCTGGGAGGGAGGGGGAGCCTGGATAAACAGGCTTTGTAGTATGCCCTGAAATTCAGTAGACTCAGCCTCTGGCAATCCAAGGGAGGGACAAGTGAGAAGGCTATTTCTCCAGAAACACAAATCTTGGCCTTGATCCTGCAAACATATTCTTCACTATTATGTATAGGACTAGGTTGACATCACTGGGACTACGCATATGCATACAGTTATGCACAAACCTAGTTCCTTCAGGATCAGATCTTTAGAGCGACACATGCCTCAGTTTATCTCATCTGTCAAATAAGGGCAGTTTAAGTGCCAATCCTTAATTATCAGCTCCACATAGGCGGGACTAGATCCTCCAGCTGGTGTAAGTGGATGCAGCTCATAATGCTCCATTGTTTTAGGTCAGAGCTGCAGTCACAATTATTTTTAACACTATTTACTGCATATGGATTTTTGGGTTGATTATTTATTTAAAAATTCTAATCAAACATTGAATTCCAGACCACTGAATATTAAATTAAATTAAACTAAAAAAAAGGCTCATGCATTAAGGAAATTCCAATTTTCCATATTATTTTTCAGTTGCGACAGTACATTGCCGAACATATTATTTCTGTAAAGATATCACCAGTTTGTTAGTGTTGCATCCTCAAACTTCAATTAAATATAAAATTCAATTAATTAAATTCCAACACTGTGAGTAACACTGAGGATTTCTTCAGTGCAAGAAAAGCTGTACAACCCAATGCATTATTTCTATACCAAACATCAATTCTAATTCAAGTGTCTCTAGTACAAATCACTCAAGTGCTCTTATCTAGCTTTCTACAAGCTTGTTCTGAGAGTTTGAATACTGGTGATTTGTTCAGAGGCAGTCAGACTTTCCAACAATCCCAAATTAGTCATTTGTCAATCCATACCCAGTGCAATACAATCACTGTTCTGCACAAACTGCTTCTCTTGCTGTTTTTTAGCTGGACTTATGATTACTTTCAAAAATTGTAAAAAAACTTAACATTGATGATGTGGAAGGAGTTCTGTACTGCTCATGTGCCCCATGCCAAAGAAAGTTAGTTTAAAAACTGTGATATTTAGAGTAGCTTCTTTTGGTTTCATTGGGTATGTCTTCACTACCCGCTGGATCGGCGGGTAGTAATCGATCTATCGGGGATCGATTTATCGCGTCTCGTCTAGACGCGATAAATCAATCCCCGAACACGCTCCCTGTCGACTCCGGAACTCCACCAGAGCGAGAGGCGGAAGCGGAGTCGACGGGGGATCCCGCGCCATGAGGACCCGAGGTAATTCGATCTAAGATACGTCGACTTCAGCTACATTATTCTCATAGCTGAAGTTGTGTATCTTAGATCGATCCCCTCCCTCCCCCCAGTGTAGACCAGCCCATTGATGGCTTACATTTCTGGTTTTACATATTTTATCCTTTATGTCACAATGATCTTGACAAACTGGAGAAATGGTCTGAAATAAATAGGATGAAATTCAATAAGGACAAATTCAAAGTACTTCACTTTGGAAGGAACAATCAGTTTCACACATACAAAATGGGAAATGACTGCCTAGAAAGGAGTACTGCGGAAACTGGTCTAGGATCACAAGCTAAATATGAGTCAACAGTGTAACACTGTTGCAAAAAAAATTTAAAAAGGCAAACATCATTCTGGGCTGTATTAGCAGGAATATTGTAATCTAGACACAAGAAGTAATTCTTCCACTCTACTCTGCACTGATAAGGCTCAGCTGGAGTAATGTGTCCAGTTCTGGGTGCCACATTTCAGGAAAGAGGTGAACAAATTGGAGAAAGTCCAGAGGAGAGCAACAGAAATTATTAAAAAATCTAAAAAATGTGACCTACGAGGAAAGATTTAAAAAATTAGGTTTGTTTAGTCTGTAGAAGAGAAGACTAAGGGAGATATGATCACAGTTTTCAAGTACATAAAAGGTTGTTACAAAGAGGAGGTGAAAAATTTTTCTCATTAACCTCTGAGGATAGGACAAGAAACAATGGACTTAAATTACTGCGAGGGAGATTAAGGTTGGACATTAGGAAAAACTTCCTAACTATCAGCACAGTTAAGCACTGGTTCAAATTCCTTAGGGAAGTTGTGGAATCTCCATCACTGGATGTTTTTAAGAACAGGTTAGACAAGCACCTATCAGGGATGCTCTTAGTTATTACTTAGTCATGACTTGAGTGCAGGGGACTGGACTAGATCAGTGGTCTCCAAACTTTTTTGATTGCACACCCCTAGCAGTAAAAAAAAACAAACAAACAAAAAAAACCACCATGCTCGGATTCCCGCCTGACGAAGAAAGAAAAAAAACCCCCTCCTTCTGACGCGCACCCCCAAGGATCCTCTTGTGCACCCCACTTTGGAGACCACTGGTCTAGATAACCTACTGAGGTCCCTTCCAGTCCTACACATCTATCATTCTATGATTCTGTGCCCAATGCCCTTTTAGAAAGTCTCTAAACCTAGAATTAATGTTTGTGTTCTCTTTGGTTATGGATTGATCATTTTAAGCAGAATCTTTGTTTTTAACATAGCTGCAACTGTGTGAAATATTGAAATAGATGCTTCCCATAATGTCTTGTCCTATTCTGAATATACAAAACCTGTCTAATTTCAATCTGTGACATTCTGTACCTCAGGGGAACACCCAGCACTCCCATGTTCACCCTTATAATATGATTGTGAGGTATCTAATGCAAAGTTTGTCATGTTGGGTGTCTTCAGAAGGCTCATGATGCACTGACCTTTGTTGTTATAATAATGTTATAGTAATTGTTGTTATATAATATTATAGGTTGTAATTTTATGTATATATACCGCGACCTTGATCTAATGCGACCCGATATAACACAAATTCGGACATAACGCAGTAAAACAGTGCTTCGGGGGGGTCGGGGCTGCGCACTCCGGTGGATCAAAGCAAGTTCAATATAATGCAGTTTCACCTATAACGCGGTAAGATTTTTTTGGCTCCTGAGGACAGCGTTATATCAAGTAGAGGTGTAGTTATGAGGCTGAGAATGTGTCCTCATGGCTTAAAACAAGCCCAGGCAAAAACTTTCCAAGAGCAGAGGGGCAGTTCACACCTCATTCAGGGCACGTATGGGACAAACGCAGCCCAGCCTCATAGGAATAAAGGACACTGCCTAGACAACAACAAAAGATCTGTTGGACTCTCGAGTGAGTCACCCCCCCACTTCCTTTGGTCAGTTTGGGACTGTGATGAGGTAATGCTCACATGACACTGAAGGGGGTGGGAGCAAGTCAAGAGGGAAGAAAGAACATGATAAAAGGGAGAGTCATTTGCCATGCTCTTCCTCTCTCTTCCACCTCCATCCACAGACATCACCATCCAGTGACTGAAGTGCTGGTCAAAGGGAACAACCTGGCAGAAGGGCAACCAGCCAGCCTGTGGTGAGAAGCATCTAAGTTTGTAAGGGCACTGAAAGTGTTAAGATTAGCTTAGAATGCATTTTGCTTTTATTTCATTTGACCAAATCTGACTTATACTTTGACTTATAATCACTTAAAAATCTTTGTAGTTAATAAATTTGTTTGTTTATTCTACTGAAGCAGTGCATTTGGTTTGAAACATGTCAGAGACTTCCCTTGGGTTAACAAGCTTGGTGCATATCAATTTCTTTGTTAAAGTGGCAAACTCATATAAGCTTGCAGTGTCCAGCGGGCATAACTGGATACTGCAAGATGGAGATTCCTAGGGTTGTGTCTGGGACCAGAGATATTGGCTAGTGTCATTCGGTTGCACAATCCGAGGAACAGCTTACATGCCAGAGGCTGTGCATGAACAGCCCAGGAGTGGGGGTTCTCACAGGAGAGCAGGGTAAGGCTGGCTCCCAGAGTCAAGGATTGGAGTGACCTAACAGATTACTGGTCCAGATAACACCAGAGGGGAACGTCACAAAATCTAAGGAGTCAAATATTATTAATTAAATAAAAATGAGTATTAAAACACTTAGTGAGATTTAACAACTTGGGTAAACCTCAAATATATTTTCTGATCAATGTGTATTTAACCTTTATTAACTTATATGATTACGTATTTTCATACGGAGTTTAAAACTGGTTTGACATTTTAAACAAATTCATAAGACATCTTTTCATGTATGGATATCCATTCCTATCTCACATCCTTGCTTAGTTTCATGTCATTTGAACATTAGGAGGCCTTACCTAGGGATATGGTGGATTCCTTCACCACTTGAAGTCTTTAAATCATGACTGGGTTTCTTTCTATGAAATATGCTATAGATTAAACAGAAATTATGGGCTTACAGCAGGAATTCCTGGGGGAGGTTCTCTGGCCTGTGTTATAGAGGAGGTCAGTCTAGATTATCATGATTGTCCCTTCAGGCCTCGGAATCTATGAATCCCCTTTCACAGTGTTTGATAGTATTCACTCCATACTTGCCCAGAAAGGGTTAATGTAGAGTAAGAAAGGGGCTAATTAACCCAACAGACCCAGTTATGGGGAATCAGGCAGCTAAGTAATCCCCTAACTGAGCGAGGGAGCCTAGATGAGGAGTAACCAGCTTGGCTGTGTTTATAAAGACAAGAAATTGGAAGCTAAAGGGGGCTGTTGAGAAATAGGATGCAGTGACTCCCTGGGAAAAGGCAGGAGTGTTTTGGGCTACAGAAGCAAGTGGACTGCAGTTGCTCCCTGGCAGGAGGGAGAGGTAAGGCTGGCAAACCGAGAGACAGTGGAATGTTAGAAAGGGCTCAGAGAAAAGCAATAAGGTCTAAAATGGAGCAGAGCTTGGCTGCTTACTTAGAAGGTCCCTGAGCTGGAAACCGGAGCAGAGGGTGGGCCTGGGTTCCCCTGCCAGTGGCACTATGAGGCAATGAATGGGAAGGCTGCCTAGAGTTGCTGAAGGAAGACTTTGGTGCACTGGAAGGGGAAAAGATGTATAGTGACCTGACCAGAGTGAGTCATGTAGAGGCAGCAATAGCTCATGGAGAAGGAGAGGGGTAGAGAGATGACATAAAACCGGGAAAAGAGGTGTCAACCTTGCGAAGCTAATTCCCAGAATTGCCAGGAGGAGGCACATCTAGCAACGAGTAGAGCACTCCATCACACAGTGGAAGGGGAAAAAACATAAAGATGTAAGATCTAAAAAATTATCCAGAAAAGTGGGTAACTGACAAAAATGACTATATGCAAGAGCCAGTCAAAAAAACCCCATGAAACTGTTTTCCATCAGAAAATGCAGTTTCACCTCAATTGAAATGTGTCATGGGAATGTGTCAACTTTGATGAAATTTTCATTGGAAAACTGTAGAAAATAATTGTTTCAACTCTTATTTTGTTTCATTAATGCCAAAAATATTTCAATTTTTATATTTTAATATTATATAAATTGTAGTTCATATTATGAATATTATTTTGCATTATAATTATTTGACTTTATTGTAAAATATTTTTCAGAATTCCCAATCTGCAAAATTTTCAAAGTTTTAACTTTTTTTGGAACAAAAACAAATTGTGGAATGTTTGCATTTCTCACAGGAGAAATTTTGTTCTCTGATCAGCTCTACAATACACACAATACAAAAATGCAAAAAGAAAACAAACAGGGAAAAATAGAGAAAATTCTTTTCCTATTATAGTTCTCTTAGGTGTCATTTAGAACTATAATGCATACAACATTTCCAGACAGAAGTGTGATGTGTTTTTGTTAAATTTATTTATTTGCTACGTCTCTAATTCACAAGATGACTTTGTGTGAGGGGTTAATGTGTTGGGAAATGCCTTTATTTTTTTTAATCTCACCCACCTTGTTTCTCTTTACATTTTGACTGTTATATCCTTTGCCTTTTTAATGTTGTAAAATGCCTATGGATAGGTACAGCTGCAACAGTGATGAGAAATACAATTTGAACTGTAAATATATACAATCCATTGGCGCTGCGCAGCCAAAGACTAAGCCTTTCAGGGTATCTCTAAACAGTGTTGGAGTGAACCTCCGAGTCCAAGTCAGTAGACTAGCGGGGCTCACACTAGCGCTCTAACAATAGCTGTATAGACACCCCCTCCCTACACTTCAGAGCCCAAACTCCAGCTGCAGCCTGAGCTAGAGTTTCAAAGCATTGCTGATACAGCTATTTTTAGAATGCTAGTGGATGCCCTGCTAGCCCTAGTCCGGGGTTCTCAAACTGGGGGTCATGACCCCTCTGGTCACCAGGTTATTATGTCGGGGTCCCGAGCTGTCAGCCTCTAACCCCAAACCCCCCTTCACCTCCAGCATTTATAATTGTGTTAAATATAAGAAAATGTGTTTTTAATTTTATGAGAAGGGTCGCACTCAGAGCAGTGGCGTAGCCAGGTGAAGGGAACAGGGGGAGCAATAAAAAAAGGCGCCACACGCAGTGGCGCTTTTACTCACCTGGCGGCGCTCCGGGTCTTCAGCGTCACTGAAGGTCCCGCCGCTGAAATGCCGCCGAAGACCCAGAGCGAGTTAAGGTCCCGCCACCAAAGACCCAGAGCTCCGCCGGGTGAGTAAAATAAAAGCGCTGCAGCGGGTGGCGCCTTTTTTTTTTTTATCATTCCCCGGGTGAGTAAAAAGGCGCCAAGACATCGACAAGGCGCCACTTGTGCTCAGTGGGGGAGCGGTTGCTCCCCCGCTCTCCCCCAGCTACGCTACTGACTCAGAGGCTTGCTGTGTGGGAGGGGTCACCAGTAAAAAAGTTTGAGAACCACTGCCCTAGTCTGTGAACCTGGGCTCAGAGGCTAGCTCCCGCTCACTCCAAAATGCAGTGTAGACATATCCATAGATTCTTCAGTGATGGGGCCATCTAAAAACCAGGATAGATGAACTTCTAAGCTGATGACTGCCCCCATCATGTCCCTTTTACTGGGAATTCCAATGTATACAAGGAGCTCCAGGCCTCTGTTATAAAACTTGGTGCTGTGTTTATTGTGGTGTTGTGTGAATGTCCATGCACCACAGCCTCATTCTTGTCTCTCCTATTGCCCTAGGTTCACACCTTCGACACACATGGATTCGGTAGCCACAGATAAGGCTCTACAAAAGTTGGGGCAATGGTGTCTGATCCCTCTCCACCCTTGTGGCAAGAATGGGTGGGATCTATGTGCAAAGAGTCCATTCCATATATGGCTCACAAAGGGATGTCAAAGCCCAATGTGTAAAACTTAATCTCACATTTGAGAGATTTCATTTTATCCCATCATATGCGACTATATTTCTTTCTGTTCAGGCAAATGTTCCGTTTACATTTTCTGTTACCACCAAATCTGTTTACCTGAGCTCAATGCTTAAGTGTTGAGTATCCTGTTCAGTATTTTATCTCAGGATCAGATTGGAGGAAAAAAGAAAGTGATGGTACTCTCCCAAGTTCCACTAATGATGCCAAAATGAGATACAACTCCAAGCTATATACACAGCTTCATTATAGGATCACCCCTCATTCTTTTCCCCATGCTTTTAATAGCAGTGAAACAGTTAATACTGACATTTAAATTGTCAGAAAGCTTCAGCATTAACTCCTCATTCAGATGAATTGAGAAAATTCACACATCTCAGAACTATTTCTTCAGTCTGTCTGCAGACTCAGGAAGGTACCTGTGCACTGATTTACATATTCAAATTTTGAAGGTTATTTTGCACCATAATGGTTAGAGTCTTATTTGTTTTAATAGAAACTTAGATTCAAAGCACAAAATGGCACTCACTTGCTATGAGCTGACCCAGTTTGACCTCTATCAAACATTTAAATTATGCCTACATGTGTGATGAATTCCTCTGTGCCAAGAATAGTACTTAAGTTTTGCAAATCCTTAGAGTTACAGAGGCAGATGCTGTTTCAGCCCTAGCAGTCAAGGCTCTGACATCAGTGCTAATTTAGAAAGGGAGAAGCTAACGTGATAATAGCAGTCACCTATTTTCTAACACTGAACAAAGAGCTTTATTGTGTCAATAAAATTAGTATTAGACCCAGTTTTTTAATATGCTTAGGTGGTATTCCTCTTAGTGTTGAGATCTGATGCCTAGATCACTTTTGAAAATGTATCTTAGCCAGCTAAGTCACTTAGGCCTTGCAACATTAAGTGGAACAATACCTAAAATAAGTGGAACGATACTTAAATACATTTAAAAATCTAGGCCTTACACTATTGCTACTCTTATTTCCTCTTCATTGTAGATCTTTTGGCTAGATGAGATTGCTCTGAAAAAGCCCATCCTACCTTGTACACTGAGCCCAGTAGAGGATTTTGAGTATTTAGTTGGTACTATGTGAATACCTATGCAATACAAACATGATCAATCAACTTCTTATAGGTATGTACCTCACTGTCAAGTCTCAATGCTTTGATGTAAAGATCATCCCGTAACCCAAGGCACTGAGTCCTTGGAACTCTGACTGGCACCCTTGAGCAAACACAGACACACTAAAGTTACAAGCAAAATTCATTCATCCAATTTGAAGTTCTAGGAGCATGAGAAGAACTGTGATACAGTGAGTAGGAATAAGGGCCTTTGAGGGGTTATAGAGATGGAGTGGTTAGGAATATGTTTGTGAATTTGTGAATTTCCTGTTGCTCTTCCTGTTTAATGTATATATGTTTACAACCTTAACTCTTAATGAAGGTTTTTTTTAGCAATTCTTCAATATCTGTTGCCATAGTGTATAGCTAGCAACCTCCAAATGGATGAAAATGAGTTGCTCTTTCCTTTGATATAAATTCACTGCACACAAAATTAGAGATAAAAGACTCTCTATAGTTCATTATGAAATTACTAGGCAAAATTAGAAACCCTCAGGACACACTCAAATCCTTCAAAATTTGCCAAAGTATGTTTTACAATCTCTTTCTTCCTTTACAACAGTGTAAGATGCACACAACTCCAGAGGCCTAATTCCCTCCTTACAGGATAGGATTGACTCCCATTGAGAATCAGGCCCAAAGACAATAGGATTCCATCCCCTATTTCAGTTGTAAGTTTGACATAAATTTTGTGTGTGCATGTGAGAGAGAAATATACTCACCTTTCTTGCACCTTCTCTCTCTCTGTCACCTCACTGAGTCTTACTTTGGGGTCAGTTAGAACAGCTCTACAAAAAGTTTGCAGAGAGGTCAGTTTCAGGTAGAAAGGCTGGTCTGAAGCTAGTTGCAGTCTTCTCTGAGCTGGTTCACCCAGTTGAACAGAAAATGATACTCCAAGAAGCAGTGTGTGGTGGGGGCTGCAAGGTATCCCCAGGAATGTTCTAGGCAGACATGCCAAACCCACGAAAAAACACAGAAATTGGGCTTGTTTTTGGCTTAATTGGCTTGTGAGCAGGGCCAGCTCCAGGCACCAGCTTGCCAAGCAGGTGCTTGGGGTGGCCACTCTGGAGAGGGGCAGCAGGTCCAGCTATTCGGTGGCAATTCAGCGGACGGTCCCTCACTCCCACTCAGAGCAAAGGACCTTCAGCCGAATTGCCGCTGCAGATCGCAATCACAGCTTTTTTTTTTTTTTTGGCTGCTTGGGGCGGCCAAAACCCTGGAGCCGGCCCTGCTTGTGAGTTGCTTATTGAGTAGTTTTGGGCTTGTCGCTTGTTGTAGCTTGTTGCTTCTTTTTTCGATTAGCTTCCGGCAGATAGGGACAAGAGGGGAAGAGAGTCAGGGGTGCACAACGGGCCCACCACAGTCCCACACTGCACGCTGGGGGATCTAGTCACATAAAGTGTTGGGGTTCTTAGGGACTGGCTTGTTTTGAAATGTGAATAGCTTGACTTTTGGTTTATTGTGAAAGTCGGTGTGCTTATTTACTGCATGAAAGTTGGCAACTATGGTTCTAGGCAGCAAAATAATTTAATTTTGAAGAGTGAAAAATAAATTAGACAGCTAATTTACTGTCAAGCTATATAACTCCCATATTTCATAAAGTTAAAATGCAATCAATGACCTTTCCTTTTTTTAATTTAATTTTCATTCATATGGCAAATGTAATAAATAGCTTTCTGAAAGGTGGTTTATCATTAATCAACCATATTTAAACAAGCAGGCTACACAGAATATCAAATATATAGAATATTAAATACAAAACAGATTGCAGGGTACTTCCCCTTTTGAAGCTGTTGCATATTCTCCAAGAATGCTAATGAGTGTTGCATGTTACATGCACATGGAGTAGGGGAAATGCCTAATAATCTCCCTGGCAATACATAGGCTCCAATCAGACAAATGCTGAGGTAAGTGTCCTCCCTTATGGAGACTCATTGGAGTCAATGGGACTCTGCATTGACACAAGGGTCCATATTTGTGGATCATGACTAAGGCTACGATTTTGTCATGGCTATTTTTAGTAAAAGTCATGGATGGGTCACAGGCAATAAAGAAAAAATCACGGAAGCCATGACCTATCCCTGACCTTTAATAAAAACATCCCTGATGAAATGGGAAGGGAAGAGGGTCCAGCACCCTGCCCCACACCTGCAACGGCTGGGAGCTGCAGGGTCCCCATTGCCCAGTGGCTGGTAGCTGCAGGGGGGTCCCCCCGCTGCCCATGGCAGCAGGAGAACTGCGGGGGGCTGCTAGTGGCACCCTCCCACCTGTGGCAGCTGAGCAGCTCTGGGGTCCCTCTGCCACTGGCAGCTGGGAGCTGCGCGGAGGGGGTGGGGGGGCAGGGGTTTGCTCACATGGTTGAGCTGCTGAGGGGGGACTTTCAGGGGTCCTGCCGGCAGCAGCAGCCAGTCAGTTGTGTGGGGTCCCGCCACCCACAGCTGCTGGGCAGCTACATGGAGGCTTGCCCATGGAGGCTGGGCTGCTGTAGGGGTCCTCCGTTGCTGGCTTCATAGCCTTAATCATGACTGAAGAAAAATGACCATAATTACCAGAGATGAAGCTGCAGTAGGATCTGAGATGTAGCTCTCCTCCCTGAACAGTGGAGGGCAATTGGAACATGAAATTGGATTTGGTTTTTGTCGCTGGTCCCTATTTCTCTCTTTAATGAGCTGAAGCAAAATCTTTTACTTGAATTTTACCTCTCACCAGACTGCACCTTGGCTAAGGAAGGAATAGGATGAGAGGAAGAATACTAGTGTAACCCTTTGGGGTTTAGAGAGCATGGCCCCTTTAAATCTTTTTCCTAGGGGGGAGAGGTAGAGTGAGAAAAAAGGAGGGAAACTCCAGGCGGTGGCTCTGGAGCTCAGAGGGAGAGAGAGGCTGCAGCCCACAGGCCCTCGCAAACTGAAGCAGCAGAGAACCTGCCTGAAGCCTGGGAAGGACAGGGCGGCCGATCGGGGACAGCCCAGGACAGGAGCCAGGAGGAGCACTGTGCCAGGGAGGAATTGCCCAAGAAGGACAGGCCGGAGCTGGACCCAGTATCACTGCTGCCCAGAACTGCATGGGGCTGTGAGTACTGGGGCTTCTGACTCTGCATTGGGAACAAGGAGAGAGGCTGCTAGTTAGTTAAGTGGGGAGGTGGTCACTCTGTGTGGCTTTGCAGAGAGCAGCAGAAGAGGGCACCAGAGGGGTTTGTTGGGGGAAAGTTCACTGGTGCCGAAGATGACCAGGAGTACCCAAGACTCACCACTGGACAGGAACTTTGCTCAGGACTCCTGAACTCTGTGTGCAGACACATTGCTCAGTGTCTGCCCTTCCAGACTGTGCTACCACTGGGCCTGTGGGGCCTTGGCTTGGATGCAGCCCTGTTTTACTGCTCCCCCTATATTTCCCCTTGTTGTTTTTCTCCTCTCATCCCTCTGTAAATAAATATCTCCCTTTGTTATATCCATTGTACTTTTCCTGTGGGTGGGTGTGTTCACTCTGGGGGGGTTGGAACAGGTGCCCCTGGGGTGGAAGTCTCTTGGCCAGAGCTGCTTGCAGAGCAGACTCCATCTTGGCCACAAGGGTGCTAAAGTTACACTACGATTACACAGCCACTTGAGAGGCTAGTGTGTATGTCTTGGTGGTTGACTTTTTTGTTTTATTGTGTTTTAGTAGACTTGTAGTTTATATACAATCTTGACTAAGTATAAAAACTGAGAATACCAATATTTATCTAAATGTCTGATTTATAGTTCTCTTGGGTATTAAAAACATACAAATTAAGGCTGTGCTTTTAATTATAGTTGACCATTACTAATTACCAAATGCTACATATCCATCCGCACTTAAAATGCTTCTCTCATTTGCGTTGGACTATAAAATATAGGATTCCCAAGAATTGCCTTCTCCTGCCAACATCCTTCATATGCAGACAGCATAGTCAAGGAACATGTGGCAGAACGCATAATGTTTCAATTTATATATTGCAGAAATACTGATTATCTGCAACTTACTGTATAGTCTGGAACTAGTACAGGATGGCCACTAACATTTCATCTCATTTCCTTTTGTTTTTAATCATATTTATGGTGGTATTTAATTGATCCTTGCATTCTCTTTTATCAAAAGATTTACATGCCATTGAATTTTTGTTGGTAGTAAATCAATTTATTTTATTTTAATGGTAAAATATTTTAAAAATGGAATAAAAGGTTTGTGGTGAAAACCAGCTCTCTAAGATGATAATGATCATGTGGTTGTGGGCTAGAAGCCTCCTTCCCACCGCCCAAGCTTTAAAGAGAGTTCACTATTATTTTTCAGTTACAGTATGGGTAATTTCAGGTCACAATTTTAATCAAAATATTTTTGATGGACCCTTTTTGATGGTGTATCCCATAAGACTTCATGGGAATATGCTTATGAATGTATATATAATATAACTGGAATATGTTTTATGCTACATATACCATGTAACATATCTCTGTAAAGGTTATGATCTACTATTAACCCTATTTGTATGCATGTATCATTTTTGTATTCGAAGTTATGAATATTGGCTGGGCACTGGCTTGATTTTTAAGTAGCCATTCTAAAGCATTTGGTCAGCTTCTTGAGAAAGGAATGTGCAAATTAAGTGCCCAATCAAGAAGCACTTAAGGGACAATGGGTCTTGGGATGCTCCAATCCACATAAGAAGTCTACATGAGGACGTTCAAGGTAGCAGGTAAGCCATGGCTGCTGCCTGCAAAAACTGAGTCATGATTGGACATGTAACTTGCCCATGTGACTGCAAAACTCCATCTTGGAGCTGGACTTTGCATAGGAGAGAGGAGGGGGTCTCCACCCACAAGATAAAGTCTATTTAAACCTGTGGGAGACCCCTCCATTTTGTCTTCAGCTGGTTCAAGAGATAGCCTCTCCACCCCCAAGGATACCTGAAAGAAACTGGAACAAAGGACAGTAACTACAAGGGGTGTGAGTGATTGCTGGACCCAGATTAGAAGGAGACTAGTCTGTAAAAGAAAGCTTACTGGGTGAGGTTTTTATCTGTATTCAGTTTTCTTAGACATAGATTTGCATGTTCTATTTTATTTTGCTTGGTAATTCACTTTGTTCTGTCTGCTATTACTTGGAACCACTGAAATCCTACTTTCGGTATTTAATAAAATCACTTTTTACTTATTAACCCAGAGTATGTATTAATACCTGGGGGGAGGGCAAACAGCTGTGCATCTCTCTCTATCAGTGTTATAGAGGGCAAACAATTTATGAGTTTACCCTGTTTAAGCTTTATACAGGGTAAAATGGATTTATTTGGGGTTTAGACCCCATTGGGAGTTGGGCAATGAGTGTTAAAGACAGGAACACTTCTGTAAGTTGCTTTCAGTTAAATCTGCAGCTTCGGGGCATGTGGTTCAGACCCTGGGTCTGTGTTGGAGCAGACTGGCATGTCTGGCTCAGCAAGACAGGGTGCTGGATTCCCAGGCTGGCAGGGAAAGCAGGGGCAGAAATAGTCTTGGCACATCAATTGGCAGTTCCCAAGGGGGTTTCTGGGATCCAACCCGTCACACCATTACCTTGGGCTATTTTGTATGGTGAGTTAATTTGGGACTTTATCCTTGTATAGCACCTCTTATCCAAGATTGCTTGATGGGAAGTCCTCACCCAAACATGAAGTTTGGCTATTCACCTGTCTCCACCTATAGGTCCTCTCTCTGATCCTGATGCCAACTGAGCTGCCAAAGGAGGTCTGGAAAGAACACTGTGATCTTGGGATGGTGGGCTTTCAGCCACTTTAGGGTGGTCCCATTTTTGTGTGCATTTGCATGATGATATAGGGGCTCTGTACAATGTATTAATTCCGGTTGATATTATGGAATTATCATGGAATTGGTGTATCATGGAAAGCCAAGTTCTGGGTCTCCACCATGGCTTTACAAGCCAGAAGGCATGTCTGCTAGACCAGGGACAATAGGTGATTGTTAAGGACTAGCAGCACCTGAATAAGTCAGAGCTGGGGAGAGCAAAAGAGTAATTGTGTCTTCAGGAAAACTAGTTTTATCCACCTTTCCTCTGCAGGGGCCTCATGTTTGGAGTGGTGCAAAATCCCCAGCTGCAAAACAAAGACACTAATGCTCCATTACTCCAGCTCCCACAAGCAGTGGTAGCTATGTCGGTGGGAGAAGCTCTTCTGCTGACATAGCGCTGCCCCCACCGGTGCTTAGGTCAGTATAACTTGCATTACTCAGGGGGTGGCTTTATTCAGACCCCTGAGCAACATAACTTACACTGATGTAAGCTCTCTCCTGTTGGCTTAGAGTGTCGGCACTAGCAGCAGGGCAGCAGAATAGGTGCAGCTGCACTGCTGTAAGCTGTGTAGTGTAGCCATAGCCTGAGATGGTGATGCTAACCTTGAAAGAACACAGAGATTGGGTGGGTAATGGGAAGTCCCACACAGAGAGAGATGGGAAGTTTGCCAAGCCAAGGAAGAAGGCTCCATGTTCCAGGACAAGCCATGCACTGGCCAGATGGACTCTGGATAACCCAAGGGAATCTGACCCTCTCCAAAGAATATTCTGGAATGGTGAAGAAACTGAGGCAGGGAAAGCATAGGGGTAATTTTTGTAAAGATCTGTGTTTTTCTCAACAGCACCGTAGAACTCTTTGCAAAGTGTCTGTGTGTTATATACTACACCTACCACTAGCCTGCTCAGAAAGATAAATGGTAGCCGAGCGCCTCACACCTTTAGTGGGATTCTGGGAGAGGGCGTGTTTAAGCTAGAGGGGGAGTCTGAGAAGTAAGCTGTGATACATGGCTAGAAAGGGTTAAACAGCTTGCAGGCTGAATGACCCAAAGCCCACCTTTAAAGTCATGTTAGAAAGGTATGTCAATGATAATTATGGCCATTCTTGCTAAATAGGCTAGAACTTTGAAATGCAAACCTATATTGTTAGCAGTAATACTAATTGTGTGTATCTTAGATGCTACCCATAAACAGACAGTTCCTGTCAGGTTTCAGAGCAGCAGCCGTGTTAGTCTGTATCCACAAAAAGAACAGGAGTACTTGTGGCACCTTAGAGACTAACAAATTCCTGTCAGTCACTATAACTATTGATTCAGAGGCGAAAAGGGAATATTAACATTTGGATGAATCTTGGGTAAAATAATGTCATTGCCTATATGACTTTTTGAAGTTTGTAATAGACTGTCTAATGGATAAATTGCCCTATGTTAGTTTGTGTAACTAATTACTGGTGGTGTTTAGAAAGCAAAAGGTTACATCAAAAGCCTATTGTTTAACCAGGACTGTGTGGCCAAGTGGATTCTAGAACACTGTATAAAAAGACCCTTGGGTCCTGATTCCGTCATCTCAGATCTGCTTAGACTTCATCAGGGGAAGTTTGAGTCGCAAGATTGAGGTTCCAGTTATGCTGGTACGCCTTGAATATGATATTTGGACATTGGACTATAACCTATGTACTATTTCTAAAAGAACTTTTTGCAACTAAAAAGCTCACCATCTCTGCTCTGAATCTGAATCTTAAGAATTGAACTCATGTCTGTATGTATATTGATCTTTTAACCATATTCTCTCTTTTGTTTTTTAATACATTTTAGTTTAGTTAATAAGAATTGGCTGTAGCATGTATTTGGGTAAGATCTGGAATATTCATTAACCTGGGAGATAATGTGTCCTTTGGAATTGGTAGAACCTTTTCTTTTGTATGATGAAATAAGATTTTCAGAAATCAGCATATTTGACTTAGGTACCTGGATGGAGGTCTGGGGCTGGATCACTTTAAGGGAACTGTGTTGTTTGGAATTCTGAGTAACCAGTGAGGTAACAAAGAAGCTGTTTTATGCTGGATTGGTAAATCTAAGTATTGGAATATCCACCATTCTTTGCAGTTCACTCTAATTGAGTGATCATAGCTGGCCCTTACTGGGACCCCAGTCATATAAGCACTGAATGCAGGGTCATAGCAGTTGAGCCACAGGGTCTTAGTTCTTAGGAGAGGTTGCGAGACAGAGGTCTGTATTCCAAGCATGTGCATAGGGACCCCTAGACTGGGATAGTGCCAGGGCTCTGCTCATATTCCAGAGGCTTAACACACCCAACGGCTGGATTCCTCTCACAGCAGTCTGGTGAGCCACCGATTACTGCCAGGGGCAGCCAACCGGGTCTGTGACAGTTTGTAACTTATGTTGCCTGTTCAGGTTCAGTGACTTCAGGGGGAAAGAGGAGTGGCTGCATGTCGCGAGAAAAGGAAGGGCCTTCTACATGCATTATGGTGGCTAAGAGCCTGAACTAATTCTGCTGGAGCAGGATGGAGGGAAAGGGCACCGTGCAAAGAGGAAGTTGATGGCTGGTCAGCCACATCGAAGGAGGTAGAAGACAGAAAAATACAAAAGCCATTTATTCAGAAAGTCAGATGTTCCTCATGCCCTTGGGTTTTAAGCTGGCCTCATATTTAGAAATTGGGCATGTTATAGCCACACCCTTGACAGCGGTCACTCTAGGTATGTCTGCCTAGCCAAAACAAAAACAAAAAACCCCACCAACCATACCTTAAACCCCTGCAGCAGTGAGTCTCAGAGCCCAGGCCAACTGACTTGGGCTCACACTGCAGGGCTAAAAATAATAGTGTAGACAATTGGGCTCAAGCTGGAGCCTGGGCTCTGAAATTTGGTGAGGGAGGAGGGTCCTGGAGCCCAGGCCCCAGCACAAGCCTGAATGTCTACGCTACTATTTTTAGCCTCACAGCCCAAGCCTGAGTGAGTGGACCTGAGCTTTGAGGCTCACTGCTGAGATTTTTGGGAGAAGGGTTGCTGTGTAGATGTGCCCTCTCTATCTGATGTTTAACCTAATGTTAAACTGTCATATACAATGGTAGCCACTGGACACTGTAATATACAATTGGCCTATATAGGGTAACCACATTTATTGCAGACCTCTGGGGAATTTACTATATTCATGTGGGACATCTCCACTTCCGTACAATTGCATGGCTAAAAGCAAATTTCTGGTTTGTCACTTGTGCCTCTGGATTACATGTCAGTTTACACTGCGTCAGCCACTGTACCTGCCAGCTCAAACACAAATAACAATGAGCCAAATCCTGACCTTGCTGCTCTGTAGGCTTGGAGTTTAGACACAGCTCCAAAGCCTGGCCTGGCTCTACACTCAAGAATCACTAGTCAGATCCCAAGGGAAAATTCCCTTCTCAGCAATGGCTGTGGAAGTATCCTGGTGCCTACCAAACCTCTTCCCTGTTCGGAGAGTGGAATATGTCCCTCCATCACCCTGCTGCCATGTTTTAAGAATGAAGATACTGAAGGGGCTGAAAGACTTTCTCACCCCTCCTTGAAATGCCAGATCTGACTGACCGCTGTAGCATAGGGCTGTAAGTCAAGGATGACCAGGGCTCAATTGGGCTCTAAGACACACAGGAAGGATGTCCTGGTGGTTTTGGCGCTAGTCATGGCTTCAAAGCCCATCCTCCACCACAGACTTCAAATATGGCCTTGGGCATGTCACTTAGCTTCTCAGTGCCTCAGTTTCCCATCAGTAAAATGGAGATGACAGCACTTCCCTACCTCATGGGGTGTTGTAAGGGTAAACATATTAAAGATTGTGAGGCACTCAAATATTACAGTGATGGGGGATCTTTGCTAATTACCTTCGGTAGACAGATATACCCTCTCCCAAGTAACATGGGGATGGGGGACATAGAAGAGCCCATGGAGCCATCCCAACTTGCCAGCAAATGTTACTTGTGAGGTTCTGTCAGAATTTTCCATTCCTAACCTCCTGTTTTCCCATCTACTCATAGAGTTCTCTTGTGTGGGAGTAAGGGATCAGGACATCTCTCAGGATTTACCCTTTTGCAATTTGGAGTTTAAATCTCTTATAATGCTACAGAGGCAAAAATAACATGCATGGGCCATGGGGATATCAACGTAGTGCATAAACTTAGGCTGCAATATGCACATAGACTCTGGGTCACATTGAGACCTAGGGTAAATGGGAGATTCATAGACACTTATGGAGTTGCCCTTGCTTACACCAAGTCGGCATTTATCTCTGTGTATTCAGTGGTTGGTGCCCTGAAAATGTGTGAGAGACAAACTGTGAGACATTAGGAACAGGAATTAAAGTAAGAGAAAACCTGGGCTGCACAACTCCCCTTCCTCTGCTAAAAGCAGACGGAAAGCTCCCCTTCCTCTTCCTGGCTTGAGGAGCTCAGCTCCCCCTCAGACCCTCTTCACTTGTTAAATAAATGAGGTGGCCGAATAGAAGAGGGGATAACTTCCTCTGGTTTCACATGCCAGGGAACACAGATTCTGGTGGCTTGATGCACATTTGTTGATATTGTAATAGAACATAACTTGCCTCAAGCAAGTTACAGTTAAATGTCAGGTCCAATTATATTTTTTTGGGCATCAACTCTTCCTCCTGTAACATCATAGGATTATAGGAAATTGCACTGGCAATTTAAACATTTTCCATGGCAAAGAGACCTCCCATTTATGTTTTTTTGTTTTACAGATTTTGCATCCTGGTCAAGTGAAAATGTTGTTATTCATAGAAATGATATTCAGAGAACCAGGGATGCTTTTGTACATAACTACACAGATCTGAGCAGGCGCAAAATTTTGTTTGCATGGCTATGGGCCTGCTTCAGGGACATCAATTCCTTTTATATACCTTTCTTCTCTTGCCCCCCTTCTCATTCACATGGTTCCTGCTGTGATCAGAAGATAATGTAATGCTGCATCTTCATGCAACATCAAAGCCTGACACAAAAGCCACTAACAATGGGGAGCGCTGCCTCTATGTCTTCAACCTCTGATTAGCTGCTCTGATGTTCCACTACCAATACATCAGCAGGGTACTAGTCATTTTACAGGAAGCCAGTAAATAGTAAACGTTAGCGTCATGGAAAATATGGGAGGTTGGTTCTGCCACCATCTTTTACAGAACATATTTTGGTACCATTAGCAGATATAATAAATCAAGTCTGAGAGAAGCAAGTATAAGGCACACAACAATCTGTTAGCTAGCTCCTCCAGTATATTGATTACAGACTTGCTACCCAAATTAGCCTGGATTGTACTGGTGCATGTGGAGCAACCCACCATACCTGGCAATGGCAAGCTTCCCATTGTTTGAAAGAATAGTTGACTACAAAGAACAAACAGAAAATATCATACTTCTTTTTTTTTTTCCTAAGTGCTGGCACTGTTAAGTGATAACTTCCCATGTCGATTTTAACCAACAAATATAATAGCACTCTCTAATTGGTACTAAAGAAATGAACTGGTTGAAAATGCAGGGTTTCTTTCTTCTTTAGTTTAAATACAGTCTCCTCCTCCATCCCATCCATTGGAGAGGCATGATTCAGTGGTCCAAATGCAGCTCTGACAGCCAGCAACTCCTAAATTCTAATCCCTGTCCTGACACTTACTCAGTGTGGTCTTGAGCAGGTCACTGGTTTTTTATTTTTAGGCTCTACCTTATTATCTCCAACCTATAGATAGAGAAGCTAATACCTACCCATGGACCTCACAGTAGCAGAGTGAGAATTAATTAATGGGCTTGATTCAGCCCTAAGTGTTACCAGGATGCAGGACCTTTTGAGGCAGAAAGTCCATCTGAAGGGGGCTTGGGTACCACAAAGGTGCCTACAAACCCCACTCTGCAGTAGTGCAGCAAGGCTGGCAAGGCAGCATAACCAGAGGATGTGCTGATTTGACACAACCCATCAAGCAGCCTCTTACAGAGCCCAGCTGCATCCTGCCTCCACGTGATGAAGCCCCTGAAGAATTGTGGCAGTGCAAGCACTGCCTGTCTTCCCCATCTGATAAATTTCCCTGGGGTGCCATGGTCTCCACTGGTGCAGAAGGTGCAACTTGCATTGCTGCATTAGTACAGCTGAATCAAGTCTAATGTTTGTGCAGCACTTTGAAGCTGAAAAGAGCTCCATACAGTATCTGCTTATTATTAGGAACCTAATGGCTTAGACCCACTAACATCAGAACTTATTTTTCAAATAGATAAAAGTTGCACTATACATTGACCACTACCTTTTATGCCAGACCTGCTTAATCATCTCTCTTTTATTCCTGTTCCTGGGCCCCCTCATGCATATCACGCTAGGAATCTGTCTGATGTGCATTTGTGGATATTTAACCCGTCTGAGAAGTAAGTATGATAGGATCATATTTCAGGAAAAGATTAATCTACTCCAACTTTCTGGGTTTAAAATCTCTTGCTAGAGCCCACCCTAGTCAAAAAAAAGATCTTAACACTTTTATATCATGATGTTTATCCTTTTCAAACCATTATTTAGAATTCCCACTGGCTAAAATTAATAGATAAATTGAAAACATACATACAAGAAAATAGGCTTTAATATTTTTCAAGTGTATGATTCTTTCACAACAATACTTTGTATTAATTTAGTGAAATTAAAAAGACAAACTGAGACTGAACTCTACCAAAATGGAGTTATAAATTATCAGATAGTACTTATATTTTTTATTTGGACTGAAACAATCTTTGGAGTCCCATTCCTCAGCTGCAATTCTCCCAAATCTAATGCACAGATTCTCTCTTCCCCCCACCCTCCCCAGCTCTCACACAGACTTTTTACACTCAGGCATCAGGATCACCATCAGGAACTGTAGCAGCTTCTATATTCTACACACTACAGGGTTACAATTCCTCAGCAGTGCCCCTGTCTACTTTTTTCAGGTTCTGTCTGAGTATAGAGAATATGGGTACATTTTGAAAACTAAGTGGAGAGATTTAGCTGTTGACCCCTATTGATGTCAGTGAGAACCTCACATTTATATTATGGTGCATTACTTTGTAAATATTTTACACCATTTTACACATTAAATTTTCTAAGCACCAGATAGGATTTTAGCCATGTAATCTCCTTTGACTTACATGGATGCATTGCAGCCAAAACTCTGTGTGGCCCTTTGAATACTACTCTATGCATTGGAAAAGACAGGAGGATTGTTTCTGCTGAAGTCTGCTTGCCCTAAGAAAAAGGTCTTTTGCCTCACTAGACTGCAGGCACTTACTTCACAGCACCTAATTTCCAGATAGCACCTCTGCGGATAAGAGCAGAAAGGAAAATGAAAGGACTTGACATCCTTAAGCAGGCCCTGTAACTTTGGTTGTGTAAATTAAGTGCCAACAGCCTATTAAAGTCTATTTCATTCAAGCTACACACCCGCCAATTTTGTGAAAAAAGAGGAGTGGCCAGATTTAGTATTTATTCCTATGTTATATTTTGTCATTACTGTGGGAGCTGGCAGTTTCCCAAGTGCACTGGAAAGGGGCCTTCCAGACCTAACTCCTTTAAAATAGGGGCTGGAGAGACAAAATTAAAAAAAATCCCTGGACTCAAAGGACTCGTTGCACTGCTTGAACAGAGGAGAGAACCAGACCTTCACTAGCCAGTATGAGACTTATACCTACTGGAAACTTTATTTAAAAAAAAATAATATTGTTTGTTAAATGACAATGAGGTCAGTTCTGTACAGGAAACACAAGGCAGCTACAGTCCTTGCCCAAGGAGCTTTTATTTGAAAAACTTCAAACAAGGCTGTAAATACACCTTGCCAAGTAGGGTGGAGATCATGCAATCCTGTTAGTTAAGAGTACACCTTTTCCCTGACCTTAATGCTGAGGATGATCCTGCCACAGACGATTGTGTCTGATGGCATTGCTTGGAGATTTCAACAGCTCAAATACTCTTTTTCTGTTATTCACTAAATTATGTATTGGACCAGCACTCTCAGGGTAGTTATTTTCTCAGGCTTTTTCCCACTGACTGAGGTAGTATCTGTGCTTTCTAGGTCAGTTACATTTTGTGCTTATGTATGATCATGAAGAAATGCACTCACTAATGTAAGTTTAATGTGCGTACATTTCAATTATTGTACAGATAATTAATATTTCTAACATCGTCAATAAAATCTCTTATTTAATTCATCTTGGGAAATTAACATATTTTACTTGAACATGTATCCCAAATCCTGAATACAGTCATCAGACATAACAGGTTTTAAAAAAATAAAATGTACAGTTGAATCTTATCCTCAGATGCATGTTCTGGACTAATTAACCCATGTTAGTTGTTATATAGCCCAAGATAGTCTGCTTCTGCCACTTATACGCTCTATTTAACTCTTTTCAGGCAGAAGACAATGTGAATATATACAAGCAAGCTCCTGCATATGTTACTCTAGTGCGTCACCCATTGTCTGATGCATGTGGTGGGTGGAAAGTGATTATTGCAACTGAATAGAAAATTATTGTTCTCTGATTTAAAAAAAAAATTACACATTTTCCAACGCAGTGTGTTCCTACAAGTGACAGACTGGATCTATGTGAAACAGCAGATACATACTTAAAATTCACATTTATAAACAAAAGATTTTCAAAATTACCAAATATCTATCATTTTGTATAGTGAAATATATCGTAACACTTGTAAACAATAGATCCAGCTAACACACTGATTTTGCTCATGTGTTCCTTCCAAATGGCATTTATAGAATCTCTCAATGAATTTAAATGTTTGGAAACCCACTGCAGCAAATATATTGGAACACAAAAAGGGGTGATTTGTATCCCTCGACACTGATCTGGTAAGTAAATGTAACTGTATCATTTGTACAGTTCAATACAGTAGAATTGAGATGAATGGATGACATTGCAATTCTTTGAACACTTCAAGCAAAATTTGTGTCTGTATTTTTGCTGGGATTTTCCACCTTTAACTTGGAGAATGCGGCGTCATCTTATGTTTTTCTTGAGTAAATATATATATTTTTAGTAGTAAACTTTCAGAATAATTACAATGAATTCTCCAAATACATACATACAAACATACATTTGCATGTTATAGCTCCATAAATTCTGAATAAACTGCAAATTGCACCTGAACAAAAACTTCTATTATTTATTTGTATTTATATAAAAGAAAAAAGCCACATTTGGGTCTCTACCAAAAAAAAATCAAGGTATCATCCAAACAATAACAGGTTGATTTTTGAAAGAACATGATGAACTGACAGCCCTGCATATGAAATTCTCCTTTTTACGCAGAACTTGTCATCATTAACAGCTTTACAGTTATATATGAAAGTATTTAGCATTACAATTGTGTTCCATAGATTACATAAAAGGTATACCCCAATTATTTGAGAAAAATTGCTTTTTCTTTGTAATTAATTACGTGCAAACCAGGGCTCTGATCCTGGAAAGATGTACAGACGTGCAGAACTTGAAGTTTGGAAGCAGTCCTGTTGAATTGAATGGGACTACTCATGCTTAAAGTTAAGCACATAGTCTTTGCAATGTTGGGCTGCAGTCTTGCAATGATTTCAATGGTAACTACTATACAGTAGAAGCAGTGGCAATGCAAGATTCCCCTGACATTGGGCAAGGTTTTCAAAGCAGCCTAAGGGTATGTCTACATTGCAGTAGGGATATGCTTCCTGGTGTGAGTAGACAGACACACACTAGCACTGCTCAAGCTAGCATGCTAAAAATAGTAGTATAGCTGGGAGTAGCACAGGCAGCCGCTCAGCTCAGCTATCTGCCTGGGTACAAATCTATTTGGATGCCCTGTGTACATACTTGGGCAGCTAGCCCAGGCTACCGCCCATGTTATCTCTGGCTATACTGCTATTTCTAGCACACTAGTTCAAGCAGAGCAAACAAATGTCTGTCAGCCAACACTGGAAAGCCCCCTCCCCGTCATGGTGTAGACATACCCTAAGAGATTTGGATGCTGAGTTTTCTGGCATTCAGCATTCACATCTCTTACAACTCCACCCAAAATAACTTTTACTGATTTCTAACAAAATAATGTGGTAAAATGAGTTAATTCTTTCGGGTCAGTTATTGGAAGCATGCACTTGTGATATGGGAAATCTATTTAAAATTGAAAATAATTCAATAATATTTTGTAAACATTTTTACTATTCAGACATAATGTGTGCAGTACCCTACATTGGCTGTTATCCTATTGACCAAAATAGCACTTTAACAATTTTAGCATGCTGTTAGGGTGCTGATGACTATGCAGCCCTCACATTGTCATTGAGGCCCTGTGTGGGTGCAGGATTCAGGGTCCTATGTTCTAATGCAATATTCCAAAAGAGCTCTGAAAGGGGCACTGCCATATACTGAGCCAAACTTTCATTTTTAAAATGAAATTACAATGAAATAAAATTACATCATTTATCCTACTGTTATGATAATTTTTTTTGGGGGGGGGACCTCACTGATCCTTTTGAAAAATGAAGATATGAAGGAAAATACTCTTTATATAAGAAAACAATTAATTCTAGTACAATATGTACAATATACTAAATGGTCAACCTTTTGCAATCTGAGCCCATCTCTAGTTAAAATAAAATTGATATTTGAATTTTGAACATCCCAGCCCAAAGGGCTTTGTACCTGAGGTTTTTGTTTGGCTCACTGTAATGATAAAAAAATGTACTTACAAAAAAAATGATCTGGATTCAGGTTTTGAGAAACACCCAAAATTAGGGATTATCTGGATGCAGATATCTTGGTTGAGACCTATCTCTCGTTTCAATCCTCACTAATGTTGACCAGAGTAGTGGTCAGGCTGGCTTCAACCTTCACAAATCTACAATTCCAAACCCCATGTACAGAAAACCTCTTTTCTCACATGGTATTGGGTAAACACGTAAAGATGTTTTAGTGTGGTAGATCACAGTATCAAGAAGTAAAACTTTTTGTTTTAGATTTTACACAAAATCATGTACTATATTTCAGGGGTGAAATTCTGGCTGCATTGAAGTCAATGATAAAATTCCAGTTCACTTCAACAGAGCAGAATTTTGTCCCAGATTTCTAATTATCTGTTCAAATGTCAGCCCAGGAGCGATCTTTTGGTATGAGTGTTCAGATGAAATACCCCTGTGTTTAAAACAAATGATGAAATGCAATGCCCCAGTGAGATTTGCTGGTTGGACTTCGAAAGCTGAACTGGGGGGATGCAAAGAGGAAGCAGGGGATTCTTCCATTACTAGCCAATGGGGGAACTAGAGACTTTAATCTGAAGTCAGGCTTTGGTATTGAATGTTATCCTACTATGTTGTATCTTGGGTAATAGTTCAGTATTCTGCAATTCACTAAAGGCCAGTGTAGAGATGCTGTCCATCACATTCATATAGGCATATGCATTTCTAATTATGTTTTATTTTTTTAAAGACTTGTCTCTCTTTAAGATTGCCATTAAAGCTTGTTTCCATTAAAACACTCTGAACTGGATATATTGACTGTTAACTGGTTCAGTTCTTGGGCTGAAGGGGTAATTCTTAATGGGTACAACTTATTCGTTAGCAGGAGGTTACTTTAGAAGACACGAGCCAACCATTCTCGTCCCGGAAGTCTCTCCGTCTCACTATCAATGTACTTTGTAATACCAATGTATAGCATCACATTTTATTTCTGGTACCCAGAATTTTCCACTTAGATACTCTGTTACATACTGAAATCTTATTGTAATTGACAAGCTGGGGCAGTGTTCCCCTCATTATACCCTTTTTTCTCAAGAGCTCTACATGCTCACCAGATGGCTGCATAAGCCTCTTGAGTTTTGCATGTTATTTCCTGCTCAAATATTTATTCGCTGTGTTGATAATCCCGGACAGTGAGACTAGAACTAAGATGGGAGAGGTGTTGCTCTCATCTCATCAACATTTTACATGGACTGGAGATCAGGGGGTTAGAATGATTAAAAAATGGTTGGGGGGCAAACCTGGGGGATTGCTTACATCTTGTATAATATTAGCTCTCCAACACGAGAAACCAAAGTCTCCCTGGTGGCAAGGACAGTCCTAAAAGTGAGCTCAGAAAAAGGCTTGGGACCCATAAATGGAACTGTGGTGTCCAAGTTGATGTTGGTCATCCAGATAGGCCTTAGGTCACAATAGTAATTTGTTGACTGTGCTTGGATCTGGGTAGAGAGTCTTCATCTTTGGGCACGTACGACTTACCTGATTAGCTTTAGGCACTCAAGTTTGAAACTTTTGGCCTTGGTGTCATCATGAGCTTTATGAGCAGGTACGTATAAAGTGCCCTTCCCCATAATGCCTGGGTGCTCTTCACATGATTAGAACTGCTACAATACAACGCTTTCAAAAAGGGAGGATATACTCTGCATTCCCTCATAAAGGTCAAACCAACTTTCTTAAAGAAGGCATCATCAGAAAATCTGGCTCTTTAGCTTTAGTAATATAGGCTGATGCTTTTGGTTCTGGGGATCCTTGGTTCAATTCCCAGTGTTATCCATGTAAACTTTTTAACCAGAAATTATGGCTTCACATAGGATTTTCTGGTGAAATTCGGATTAAACCAGAAACCGGATTAAATGGCATAATGGTCCCTTCTGGCCTTAAAATCTGTGAATCAGAGGAATAGCAGCCAGGAACCTAATTGCTGAGGGATTCCAAAACCTCAAATTAGTAGAAAGTCTGAAGAAAAAAAAAAAAAAGACATCTCGCATCATGCTATAAAAAAGACTAAGGACAGGTCTACACTACTTGTTAAGTCGATCTAACCCGCTGAGTGATGCAAGTTTTGCGCTGTCTACACCGGCACTATGTCAGCAAGAGACGCTCTCCCACCGACATAGTTTACACTTCTTGCTGAGGGGGAGTAATTATGCCAACAGATGAGCACCTGAGCACCCCCCTCTTGGCATAGTGCGTCTTCACCAGATGCGCTACAGTGCAGGTGCAGTGCAGCTGTGCCAATGCAGGACTGTAGTGTAGACTTGCCTTAAGGATACAATTTTCAAAAGTACCTAACTTAGTAGCTTAAGTCCCATTTAGGAACAAGACTTGGGCTCCTTAGCTATTTAGGTTTTTTTTTTTTTTTTTTTTTTTAATTTACCCCAAAACGGTAGGGACTGAGAGCCCAAGTCTGAAAGGTAATGAGTACCTTGATTGCATTAGGACCTGAGGATATTCGTCACCTCATAGAATGTACTCAGCATCTTGCAGGACTGGCCATTTCTTGATCTACGGTGTCAGTGTCTAACTGCCTTCACTATTATTTCATGACTGTTTAGTAAATCCTTTTTATCTAAAATGTGTCTCTGGCTGTCTTTGATAGCACAAAAGCACTGAAGCAGGTGATCCACAGGTCAGAGACAGTACCTCATATTTGTTGAGTCCACAACAAAGACATTCTGGGGAAAATTGCATCGGGGCGATAATTTCTGACAGGTTCAAAAGTAGTGTCAACTTTGGTGGAGAAATCGTCTGGAACAGCAATGGCAGATTCTTGCTAATCAGTCTTAGGAAATTGCAAAGAATTCTTCACTCTGAAATGTAAGGATAAACAATAATGAAATCTTGCTAGTGATGTTAGACCACATAAGAGTTAAATATGGGCAAGATTAGTACTTAACCTCTGAACCCATAAAGGGGCGGAGGGTGATGTATGATAATCCACTATTCCACTAGGTAGATTTTATGCATTGCTAGTCTAAATACAGGTGCAGGAAAGCAAACTCCATGGGACCTCCGGTTCTCCCCTACCATGAAAATGGACAGAGTTTTGATTCCCAATACACTGGCCAGTGGAGCTGAGCCAGCATGGAGAAGTAATCTACTACTCATATGGAGCAATAGCAGATTTCTTTCCCCCAGAAGAAAGGAAGGAACCAGGTCTCAATATAGCCCTACATTAATAATTACTAGATACATTTTTAAATCCTCAGAAGATTAAATCAAGATGAGACTAATTTTAATTATTATATTTCTCTTGAAAGGAAAAGTCCAATTTAAAATGGACGCAATCCTTTGGTTTAGGTAACAGTATTGTTTCCTATGTTAAAGCATATTAATAACATCGGCCAGATACTCAGTTGGTGAAAATTACAGTAACTCCATTAACAACAAGGAGTCTGGTGGCAACTTAAAGACTAACAGATTTATTTGGGCATAAGCTTTCGTGAGTAAAAACCTCACTTCTTCAGATGCATAGAGTGAAAGTTACAGATGCAGGCATTATATACTGACACCATTTGAAATCAATGCTGACCAACTCTGTCAGAGTATCTGGCTCCTACATGGACTGTACAGAATGACAGGAAGAAGCTGGTGGGGACAAAAGATCCATAAATGCATATTTCATACAGGAAAAAAATAAAGTTTTTGTTGGCTTCTCTTTTATAGTTACCAGTGTTCACTGGAAACACCATTTTAAAAATGAAACTCATATCTCACTACTTTTCCCTTCAGTATATTGTTGATTAAAACATAACAGAGTCTAAAACTTGGGGGAGGGAGAAGAGAAACTACAACTATAATAATAAATTTTAATTCTCTCTGCTTTGATTCTTGCCTAGAGTAGGATAGTGGTCATTGGAAAAGTAGGTCAGTGAAATAATTGCAGTACTGAAAATAATACAGACTGACAGTTCTGGGGTTAAGCTGCTGTGTGACCATAGCACTATAGCACTGGAGTTTGCATGTTAGAATATAAATGGCAGTTTGTGGTATTATGTATAAGTATCTGGGTAAAGTTAATCTCAAATATAAATTATGACTTCTTTTCTAAACTGATTCATGTAGTTGAAATTTATATTCTTATAACAAAAAAAAAAACATATATAGTAAAGAGTATTGGGTTTTTATTGAAATAATCATAATTGCTGTTTAAAATACTATAGTTTGTTAATATACTAGCCCTTTTTCTGCACATATTTATATTCTCCAACATTACCACAGTCACTACTTGTCCAATTTCTTCATAAAAATCAACGTATCGGGCATTTCACAGCACATTAATACTGATAATAATCATCATGATATCCGAGGGTATTCTATGAACCATTTTATGAGACAAATTCTGTGCTAAATATTAGGTATTCTCACATATATAAGGAATGTAACATTACTATGCATTAGTGTCAACAAACTGTGGTATGTTTTACAGACATCTAAAAAGAAACAGCTTTTCTTGCTTCAATAACATTGTACTTCACCTATAGGATATATGTATATACTGAATAGAAATTAAGCTGGGGGCTGGGGGAGGAGGAGAAGAGAATGGTTGATTAGGTTGTTGGGAACTTACTGTAACATAAATACTTCCCAAACCGCTACTTATGGTACATGATGTGCCACTGAGTGAGAGGTTGGAATCAAAGTAAATGCCTTTGCCGACATTTTGTGATCTCATGTCAAATATTCTGTGTACTAGAAAATACATTAACTGAAAGGCATGTTCTAAACCAATTAGTAAATGTACTCTTTCCCGATTTATTTACATAGAGCAAAAGTAAAGGAAAGAAGCGGGCTATGCCTTCCAGCCAGATACATAAATCAACAGGAGAAAAATGAGTGCATGACTGCTTTATATCGGGGGTAGCCGTGTTAGTCTGTATCCACAAAAACAACAAGGAGTCTGGTGGCACCTGAAAGACTAACAGATTTATTTGGGCATAAGCTTTTGTGGGTAAAAAACCTCACTTCTTCAGATGCCACTGAAGCATCTTCAGTGGCATCTGAAGAAGCAAGGTTTTTTTACCCATGAAAGCCTATGCCCAAATAAATATGTTAATCTTTAAGGTGTCACCAGACTCTTTGTTGTTTTTGACTGCTTTATATAATAGTATGAAAACTTATTGATAACCTGTGCATTATAGTATTTACAATTTAAAACATTTTTTAAAAAGTGTATATAGTTTTAGAAACCACTTTAATGCGTGTTGCCTTTAATTGTTCTATTTTTAGACAATCAAAAGCACCACTGTGTGTTAGAAAGCCTTTCCTCATGAATTATGCATTTGTTCTTCACTTGGCTACAATCCCTTTATGTCATATGAATCCTTGAGATACTGAAGATGTATGTATGGTATATAGAGATTTTCTCTGGCAGTATGCTGAGTCGTCTGTTCATGCTTTGTGACATGTTTTGTACACTTATTTGTTGATTTGTGTATTTGCAGTTCTCATCCTGAGTGACATTTTTATGCTAATAATTTTAAATAGGTTTTAGGAAACGTTGCCTCGGCCCAGATGAAAATACAGTGAATTTGGGAAGGTAGTCTGGGAAGGTAGATATTAAACAAATGTAGTAATTGTAACAATTTAAAATACTAGGACAAACTTGCCCTTCACTTACCCTGTCGGATTCATTGGAGTTACACGGGTATAGATGAAAGCGTATTATGGCTCAGTATATTTCATTGTTTGATCAAACATTCGGGGTATGTCTAGACTAGGAAAACACTTTTAAAAACCACATTAGCTACACCATTTTAACCAATACATTTCAAAGCACTAAAATAGACGGGATTGCCTCTGCATATCGAGATGTCGTCCATCTTATTTTCCATTTTAAAATGCTTTCCTTTCTGATCAGCTCATGAAAGTTGTAAATAATTTCCAAGGCATAAAAACTTAAATTGCAACTAAAAGCAACAAACTCTTCCCCTTGTCCTCCCATCCCAAACTCCCCTTTAAACATTCAGTTGAGAGATGAGTGTATATATTTTTAGGTGCAAATTTTAAAAACTTCCTTCTCATAAAATTCCTCATCGTGGCATTGTTTGAATAACAAAGATAATTTAAGTAACATCTGTGACTAATGCCCCAGAAACAAGCAAGCCTTTCTTTGACCCTGAGAGGAATATTGAACATAAAAAATATTGATTTGCTTCACATTCTCACAAGAACATTTACTTCAGTTGTGAATGGATGGGACTGTCTTACTGAAAGAGGCTCTCTCTGGACCCCCTGCATCCTTTTGTCTTTATCTAATTCCATTATCTCAGATGCCACAGATTCCTTTTCACAGTTGTTTGCAGTTGCTTGTCATGCATGACCCTCAGTATTTTGCCTGTGCCTTTCTCTGCCCCTGGAAAAGCTGAAGGTTTTTAAAAAAAAGGTACTTTTACCACTTTCCAACAGCTCAATTCATGCTCAGTGGTTTCACTCTAGCAGGTCAAAATGGTCTGACTGTTGTTGTTTTTAATCCTGGTAGACAAAATAATAGTTGGATAACAAAATGCATGTAATTTTTTATCTTATTGCCAATGACCATAATATAATAAAAGCATCTGATGAAATAGGTTTGATTGTTAGGTGCCGTGTTTAACTATGAGGTCCTCACCATGTTTTAGGGTCCAATCCTGCAGTCTTTCCTCAGACAAAACTTCCATTGAAATCAACTGATATTCTAGACTGCAGGATATGGCGTTATTTATGTATATTGAATGTTAACTGAATACAGGTTCTCTTAGATTATTTCTTTAATGTAAATCACAGAGGGTTATGCCTGTTAGGAACTGAAATGAGTTAATGGTATCAAAGCTGACAGAAGAATTTCACTCAAGATACAGTGCATATAGTTTTCTCTTGTCAAAATATATCCCTCCAGTTTCTAGCAATCACGAACACTTAGGAAAATTGGTAAATTGCTTTTCTTTTTGACACATTTGTCATTGAGTCTTTCTTTTTAATATGGTATTTATTTTAAGGTAAATGTCTAGCAATTTAATTTTTCATAGACAGACTTTTTGGTGTATGCACTTTTATATTGATAAGGAAAGTCACAGTAGAAATACTTTATATCATGCATTATGTTCAGTAGAGAAACATGGGGTTATATTTCCCCCTGTATTCCTTACAAATGAAAGGCTAGATAATCCCTTTCATTATTAGCCCTAACTGAGGGGGTGACACATAGTTAGAGAAGCACAGCTCCTTCCATGCTCTTCAAGGTGGCTGGCCTATACCAAAAATAAATTATTGCCACTCTTTCAGATGGCTCAGCTACCTTGGCTGGTATATTTGGTGGGTGGAGGTGGAGATAAGATCCTGCCCCCACTTTCTCTATTCCATGCTCACATGTGCAGGATGATAGTATCAGGGGTGGAGTCCCTGTCTGTGCTTCCACATCTGCAGCAGAGATCACACCAGGATAGTGTGTATGTGGATGAGAAAGGAACCTGTCTCCCTTTTATGGCCCCATGGAGTCGCATAGGTTGGCCCATAATCTGTGCTTAAAATTAAAAATGCAATACAGCTTTGTCCAGTATAACTGCCTTTCCCTAAAGGGTGCAATCCCGCAAGGTGCTGAGCACTTCCTGGATAGATCTGAATATGACAGCTCTCAATGGGAGCTGAGGATGCTCATTACCCTGCATTATCAGGCACTTTAAGGCTTAATCTTGCAAGGTGCTGTGCGCTTTCAGCTTTCACTGACTTCAATGAGCCCTTACTGAACTATATTGCCTGGAATAATAGTCCTCCCCCCCTTGCAGAAGTAGGAGTCCAAGACTCTAAATGACATCACAACAGTTTAGTTTCACACAAAAGTGTATTAACTTAGAAAACATTTAAAAACCATGTTACTTTTTAGATTACTCTTATTTCAAATGCATTATCCTGCTTTGCTCTTTTCTCTTAAGTAGTTTGGCGTATGTTTTAGTTAGGGTTTGGGGCTGGGGTTACTACACCTGTTTTTCTTTATCAAGCACTAAGATCTCCAGCCAATAGGAAACAAAAAGGATATCTCATTTCGCCCTCTAAGCATGAATGCAGGAAAGGCAATTTTTGATGTGCTGTAGCCATGAAGAAGTTAAGTTTGCTTTCTTGGGCTCTAAGCCATTTAAGTCCAGTGTTTTAAAACAGAGGTTAATTACATTATCTGAAGCAATGAAATATCATCAACAGCTATTCATATAAACGTAAAAATAAAGGTTTCTATTTTTCTTAACAATAGTATATTTTATATTATATAAATAATCCACATGTTTTTGCTCTGTGTTTATGAAGTGCAATGTAGCCCTCATCCCTAAATGGGGGCCCTGGACATTACTGCAATAATATTAAAAATATTAATAATCTCAGGGTTCATATGCACAGGGAGAGAAAATGCAAAAATGCAACAGTTTCAAGTGGATTTCTTGATGCTACACACTGTGAGAAGGAAGCTCTTGTGGTTTGTTACATTCCTAGAAACATAGAAGTGATTTATGGCATTAGTAATCCATTTTGCCTGATCTATACTTTTCTTTTTAATACATTTTTAATTACTCTCAATTTATCTGGTATAAGTTATTTATAACAGTTGTGCACCTAAATTGAGAGCTACTGTATTTATAGAAATGATGATGGGGCAAAATAGGATACGACTAGAGCTGAAAAGTTTATAATGTACTCATGCCAAATATTGATAGGCCATGGCTATGCTAAATGCCATCACAAAGATGTCAAGTAAAATTTTTGGTTAGATTCTCGTATCATGAAAATATCATAACTGTCCATTAAATGTCAAGTATAAATAAATTTTAGCTATTTCAGATAATCAGTGTGTGTAGTATTTATTTCTTAATATACATTCACATCTGAGCTATAGATTTTCTCATTTTAATTTGGTACAGCTTGTCTCCCATTATTTATTTATTTGGCTTTGACTTGTGCTGTGCCATGATCCTGCTCCACCACTGGCTGGGAGGAATGAGATCTGCTCTGCCCTGCACCCCTTCCTCCAGCACCCCAGAGGTCTTTCAAAGGTGTAATGGCTCCTGACAGCACCCCTCAGCCAGTTTGACTCCTCCCTTTACATAATGAGAATCATCCTCATAGAATCCATAATTAAGCCTTCAAATGGAAAATGTAACAAAGATTCAGTTAGGTCTAAGTTGGGGCTCTAGGAGTTCTGAGGGCTGAAAACTCTGGCCCTGATCAGTGAAGCACTTAAGCCTGTGATTAAAGTTAAGCATCTGAGTCATCCTGTTGATTTCATTGATTGCACTAGGGCCGACGAGAGGGGAGGGGAGAAGCCGGACCCCTTTCCAGACCGCGGGCCCCGGTGATTTGTACTGGCTTCCCCCCCATCTCGTTGGCCCTGCTCATGTGTTTTAAAATGAAACAATGCTGCAGAGTTAGAGGGGGGAGGTTCATTCAGGACAACTGTTGCAAACAGCAGGTAAATTTGCTCTGTGCTTTAATCTCTCTATCTAAAATCAATCCTTGGGCTGAGTTGCTCCCTGGAACAGGCAGTGATGGCTTAGCTGAGATTTTTAAAGGGGGGATTACCTACCTACTTCTTTTCAGGGGCTGGTGTGTATCATGTAAATAAATGAGTTACACTATGTGGGGGGGAACCCTAACTCAGTATCACTGACTTTTCTCACATGGGAAACTGACCTATAGGACCCCAAAATTAGCTATCACTTAGCAGGGAGTCAAAAATATAATAATTTTATTAAGCTGAATTATTTTCCTTTTAGTCGGACTTGATTTTCAGTGTCACCTAATTCTGAGGGGTTCCCTCCCTGCTCCCATTTGAGATTAATACAAATCTGTGTAAGATTTATTTTTGTTTCTTTAACCAAGATGCAAAATATCCCCTAATATCAGTTTCACTAACTTAATATCCTTTAAATGAAACTTTGCTTTAATTACATGATTGTCCTTTGAATTTGGTAACATTTAAGCAACAACATTAAAATATGTAAGAAACCCAAACACACACGGGGGAGCAGGGGGAAGCAAACCTTAGAACTGAAGAATCAAGATGAGTTTGTCAGTTTCTCCTACTACTCAATTGTTGACCAAGGGACTTCTACCTGAGCAATCAATACTGTTGCAAGGGGAAACGTAGCCTGAGAACAAAAAATAGAGGTTAAGGGAGGTGAAGCAGTTCATGGGGAGGTGAACTGGATGACCGCTCTTGATATTTTATAACACAGGGGAGTGAAACTAATAATCCTTGATGTAGTGTTTGGGGGCAGAAGTGAACCCTTGGCCTCCTGCAGGGGTGAAAGGACTGCATTCCATTACCCTCCTTCCTTTCCCCATTACGATAAATTTGTGAAACTGTCTGAAAGCAACATTAAAAAGGAATGGAAATGTTGGGCTTTTTTTCACCTACCCTTGTGTAACTTTTACCATACCAAACAGCAGAGTGGTTGCTGGTCACTTTATGACAGGCTGTTTTTGTGTCAGATACCTTGTGGGCTTAATTAGCATAATTCAGACTACTTGACCGTTAATGCTAGTAAGCCAGGGGAAACTTCCTTTTATTGCTTGTATCCTTATTACTGGCATTATCTGAAATGGAAATTTGGTAACTAAATAGCAACGGCATGGTGTGTAAAGGCCATGTGTATATGACCATTCCCTACCCTGGTATTTCCAGGAGCCAGGCAACATGCTACAGGAAGGCAGTGGGGACTGAACAGGGAAACAGAATAATTTTTATTAAGTGGTGTTAGCTGTTACAACTGGCACCAGTTTGGCAGAGCAAGACCCCACCCACAGACAGTGTTGAGAAAATTGCTACCCAATAGGCCACCCTCTCTGAGTAAGGCAAGCTCCAGCAGCTTATTCCTTTGGTTTGCTGTAGCACAGATCACAGGAGTCCCCAGGCGTGTTTTAACAATGGGGTTGTAGCAATGGAAAATGTGCATCTGCAAAAGAGACCTCGTGGAATAAGTTGGCAAGGAAGGAGAGATGTCTCTTCCTCTGTCTGGTGGAAATGTACCAGTCAGCGAGATTGCAAAACTCCCCATTTTTTGCTTTAGAATTTCATATAGTGAAAACATTTTACTAAAAAACACTGAAAAATTCCAAAAATATCGTGTTGTACAGTACATCAGATTTATAGGACAGAACAGCCTCCTATATATTCATCTATGAATGACTGAAAGTAGGAAAGTAAGCAAGAGCAACATGTGTTGCAGATGGCTTTTTTTTTTCTTTTGGAAAAAACAATTCAGGAGTGAAGGATAAATTGTCTTGGTTTGTTCTTTGTGTTGCTGTTGTGTGGAAAGCTAGGAAGAGTATAGCTTTTTGAACACCAATTGATTTTATAAAGAATGAAGTAAATTTTATATTGCAGTATACCCTGTGCAAACCCATTAAGATTCAGAGTGCAAGATGGTGCAAATACATCTGTGTGAACCTTACAAGTTTGGGTTCTTCTGTCTCTTATCCTCCAGTGTTTTTAGAAGCCGGTGTGTCTGCCCTTCAATATCCAGCCAGCGGTTTGCTGAGGGCAGCTGGCTAGTCCATATTCCTTACATTTGTAATCTTTAGGAGGCAGCAAGTAGGCCAGATAAACTCCTGATGAGCAGAGGTGAATGAATATGAAACTCCAACCAAACCTCAGTGGGTACAACCTAAAATTTATGGTTTGGGTTGCCATAACCATACACAACACAGACTGACTATCAAGATTAGAGCTGTACAGATATTGCCAAATATTCAAGGATTAAAAGAAATACATTTCAAAGGAGCAGCCTAAGATATATAGACATACAGCCTGTGTTTAGATTCCTGAGCCTGCTTTCAAAATTTCAAATACAATATTTTTAAAAAACCAAGTAATTGGTTAGTATTGCAAACTAAGAAACAAATTATCTGTGTGGTGGTATTTATGTGACATCTATGGCTGCTTCAAAGAAAATAAACCATAACACTGCTATATAGCTCAAAAATAATTTTCCCTTCTTGAAGGGGAGAAGAGAACAGGATAATTCACAAAGTAGAATGAATATAGGTTTACAAGTCCCAAATAAATATAAATTTACAGCAGTGGTTTGACATGTACAAGGGTATGGCTCCCTTTTAATTATTGAAGATACTATCTTCATGGCTAGCAGCATTTTCAGTTGAAATTAAGTATCCTTTATTTCTCCAAGAGGCACCAAAATAAACAACATTACACAAGAACCAAAAATATAAAGCTTTATTACGTAGTCTTATTTGTAACAAGGAGACCAAAACCAATTAATGTAGAAACAGACATGTGAGTCACATAAAAGGAATGCTAATAGCAGGCAGATCTTTCTTCATTGAATCATGTTTGCAAAAAGTAGGGACCCTGCACAGAACTGCTGAGCAGAGCTGGGAAAATATGCAGCAAGTTAATTTGCTATATCTGTCTATTTGGAAGAAAATCAGCTAAATTTAACAAACATTTTTAGCAAAAGGCCAGTGTTCCCGTCAGAGGCTGGCTGGCAACGTGAAAACAATATTTTTTTAAATGTGGCCAGCTTCTTTTGTTTTAAAACAAATTATTTCTCAGTCTACTGGAAGTAGGATAGAACACCAGAATGAAGGCTACATGGCACTTACTGTATAGAGCATTCTGCAGCTATTATCATTTAACATTTATATTGCCAAGAGGCCTCAGTCAGATTAGGCTGCATTATTCTAGGCATTGTACAAACATATAATAGATGACAGTCCCTGCTCCCAAATTAATCATTAACTAATCCTCAGGACCCCCTTGAGCTTATATAATTAACCCTGTTTCTCTCGTGGGGTAAACTGAGGGAGAGAATTTACTTGCTCAAGACCCCTGAGAACATGCCAGAGCAGGGATTAGAGCCAAGAAATCATCTGTTAGTCCTACACTCAGCCCACTAGATCACAGAGAGTACTGAAATGATTCCATGTGAAAAGGGAAAAGACAGGCTTATAAATATCAATTTCTGTGCGCTGAGATGTATCTGGCCACATCTTCTCTTAAGGGAGAAGGAGTAATTAGTGAAGAGGGAGGTGGGGTACAGCTCCCCTCCCCCCCCAAAAAACTTTATGTAACTTTAGCGCCCTCGTGGCCAAGATGGAGTCTGTTCTGCAGGCAGCTCTGGCCAAGAGATGGCGCACGCAGGAATACAGCAGGAGAAATCCCTTCCACCCCAGGGGCACCTGTTCCAAACCCCCCAGAGTGAACACACACACCTACAGGAAAAGTACAGTGGATACAACAAAGGAAATATTTATTTACAGAGGGATGAGAGGAGAAAAACAACAAGGGGAAATATAGGGGGAGCAGTAAAACAGGGCTGCATTCAAGCCAAGGCCCCACAGGCCCAGTAGTAGCACAGTCTGGAAGGGCAGACACTGAGCAATGTGTCTGCACACAGAGTTCAGGAGTCCTGAGCAAAGTTCCAGTCCAGTGGTGAGTCTTGGGTGCTCCTGGTCGTCTTCGGCGCCAGTGAACTTTCCCCCAACAAACCTCTCCGGTGCCCTCTTCTGCCGCTCTCTGCAAAGCCACACAGAGCGACCACCTCCCCACTTAACTATCTAGCAACCTCCCTCATTCCCAATGCAGAGTCCCAAGCCCCAGTACTCATAGCCCCATACAGCTCTGGGCAGCCGTGATACTGGGTCCAGCTCCGGCCTGTCCTTCTTGGCAATTCCTCCCTGGCACAGTGCTCCTCCTGGCTCCTGTCCTGGGGTGTCCCCGATCGGCCGCCCTGTCCTTCCCAGGCTTCAGGCAGGTTCTCTGCTGCTTCACTTTGCGAGGGCCTGTGGGCTGCCTCTCCCTCTTCTTGGAGCTCCAGCACTGCCCCCTGGAGTTTCCCTCCTTTTTTCTTAGGCCTGGTCTACACTAGGAGGTTATGTCGAATTTAGTAGCGTTAACTCAAATTAACCCTGCACCCGTCCACACAACAAAGCTATTTATTTCGACATAGAGGTCTCTTTAAATCGATTTTTGTACTATTCCCCGATGAGGGGAGTAGCGCTAAATTCGACATGGCCATGTCGAATTAGGGTAGGTGTGGATGGAATTCGACGCTAATAGCTCAGGGAGCTATCCCACAGTGCACCACTCTGTTGACGCTCTGGACAGCAGTCCAAGCTCAGATGCTCTGACCAGCCACACAGGAAAAGCCCCAGGAAAATTTGAATTCCTTTTCCTGTCTGGCCAGTTTGAATCTCATTTCCTGTTTGGACATCGTGGTGAGCTCAGCAGCACTGGCAACGATGCAGAGCTCTCCAGCAGAGGTGACCATGCAATCGCAGAATAGAAAGAGGGCCCCAACATGGACTGATCGGGAAGTCTTGGATCTGATCGCTGTGTGGGGCGATGAGTCCGTGCTTTCGGAGCTGCGATCAAAAAAAGGGAATGCAAAAATCTACGAGAAGATCTAAAAAGCCATGATGGAGCGAGGATACAACCGGGATGCAACGCAGTGCCACGTGAAAATCAAGGAGCTGAGACAAGGGTACCAGAAGACCAAAGAGTCAAACGGATGCTCCGGATCCCAGCCCCAGACATGCCGTTTCTACGAGGCACAGCATTCCATTCTAGGTGCGGCCGCCACCATTACCCCACCACTGTCCGTGGACTCTGACGATGGGGTATTGTCGACGGCCGCTTCCTCGGAGCTGTTCATGGACGGGGAAGATGAGGAAGGAGATGAGGAGGACGAGGCAGTCGACAGCGCTTTCAACGCTGATTTCCGCGACAGCCAGGATCTCTTCATCACCCTCACGGAGATCCCCTACCAACCCTCCCAAGGCGGTAACCCGGACCGTGAATCAGGGGAAGGATCAGTAGGTAAGTGTTTTAAACATTTATTTTGAACAGAATAGGAATGGTATCTTAACAATGGGTTTTTCATGATTAGTTTGCCCTTGGCGCTTTAGTTTTTAGTCCTTGCCAGTGCAGCTACTGGAAAATTCTGTCAATATGTCCAGGGATAGAGCAGAAATCCTCCTGGGACATCTCCACGAAGCTCTCCTGGAGGTATTGTGAAAGCCTTTGCACGAGGTTCCTGGGGAGAGCGGCCTTATTGCCTCCTCCATGGTTGGAAACTTTTCCGCGCCAGGCTAGCAGCAAGTACTGCAGGATCATTGCCTCGCAGAGCATGGCGGCATACGGCCCTGGTGCTTGCTGGCATTCACACAGCATGCGCTCTTTCTCTGTCTCCGAAATCCTCATCAGAGTGCTATCACTCATGGTGACCTGCTTTGAATTAGGGGAATGTTAGTATTGGGACTGATTGCCTGTTCCTTTACATAACTGTAACCGGCGGTTTACAGCCACACAGTCGAGGCGGGACAGGGGCAGCATTCAGGGATCTTTCCCGGGGACAGCCGCGAGGGGGGTTGGACAAGGGCAGAGTTCATGCTGGCTGGATTGCCGGCAGCAGAAACTGGCCAACGCTAGGAGCATTGCTTGGAACGTGAAAGGAGGGCACTGCTATAAATTAAGCTTTAAGCAGCCAAAAGTCTACGGCTTACCATGTCCGCCTGCTAGCCAAATTCCATTGTCCAGCCCCGCTTGTGTGATCTGTACAGCAAGACCCCAGGTACTCAATGGGAACGCTGAAAATTCGACCTTGTACGGAGTGCACATGTGATAGGTAATGTGCATGGTCTTGTTCACAGAGAAAGATTATATTTATTGTTCGCAAAACTGTATCTTTGTGAGGAATTCACTCCCTTTTTCCCATCCCACTGCTGTGAGCATCTCCCGAGCCCCCCAGCATCCCCCTCCCAGAGGCTGGCGCAGATCAGGCGACGAAAGAGAAGGACACGGGACGAGATGTTCTCAGAACTTATGGGCTGCTCCCAAGCTGAGGCGGCACAGCAGACCCAGTGGAGGGAGAACATGTCACAATACCAGCGATCACACAGCGAACAGGAGGACAGGTGGCGGCAGGAAGACCAGCAGGCGACTCAAACGCTGCTTGGACTAATGAGGGAGCAAACGGACACGCTCCGGTGCCTTGTAGATGTTCTGCAGGACCGGAGGCAGGAGGACAGAGCCTCCCTGCATTCGATCTCTAACTGCCCTCCCCCGCCACAAAGTCCCATCCCCCCCTCACCCAAAGTCCCAAGAAGGAAGGGCGGCAGGGGCCGTGAAAACAGTCACTCCACCCCTGCAGACTGCTCAAGTAGCAGAAGGCTGTCATTCCCAAAGATTTGATAAGTCCTTTCCTTCACTCCAAAAGCACCTCACCCAAGCCCCCATCCCAGTTTCATCCCCTGTGTAGTTGTTAATAAAAAATACGTTTCTGTTAATTACTGTTTCCGTCATGTTCTTTTAGAGGAGAGTGAGTTTGAAGGGAGGGAAGGGGGTTGGTAATTGGAGAGGACAGTCACCTTTACCAGGGTACAGACATGGGGGTAGATTCAGCAGCAGGTCACACACACATTGCAATCACTAGGCACCCTGGTCAGTCTGGGAGGTGGTTTTCATGTTCTGTGTGGGGGGCCTATGTGAGTTTGTGGCGGGGGAGGGCGGTTACAGATCTTATGCAGCGGTCCTTAGCCTGGATCACAGAGCCACGCAGCAGGGGATCTGTAACCGCCCTCCCCCGCCACAAAGTCACATAGCCCCCACACACAGAGTCCCGAAAAGGAGGGGTGGCAGGCTCCATTGAAACAACCAGTCCACCACTGCCGACCGCTCTAGGAGCAGGAGCCTGTCATTCCTCGAGTTTAGAAGCGTCCTTTCCATCACTACACCCACTCCCCACCACGGTCTGCGTCCCAGTTTCAACACTTTACCACGAAATCCTTAATAAAGAAAACGGTGTTAATGAACAAAGTTTCATTTATTTTATTTTTAAAGTTGTGTTGGAAGGGGGGGGAAGGGGGTTGGTAACTGGAGACGATAGTCAACATTAACTGGGTAAAGAAATGGGGGCAGGTTCAGCTTCTGTTTAAACAAACTTAATAGTCACAGGTTACCCTGCTTACTCTGGAACCTAGCTTTCAAAGCTTCCCGGATGCACAGCGCGTCCCACTGGGCTCTTCTAATCACCCGGCTGTCTGGCTGGGCGTAATCAGCAGCCAGATGATTTGCCTCAACCTCCCACCCCACCATAAAAGTCTCCCCCTTGCTCTCACAGAGATTGCGGAGCACACAGCAAGCTGCAATAACAATGGGGATATTGGTTTCGCTGAGCTCAGAGCGAGTCAGTAAGCTTCTCCATTCCCCTTCAGACATCCAAAAGCACACTCCACCACCATTCTGCACAGCCAGTAGTTGAAGAGTTCTTTTTTACTGTCCAGGGCGCCTGTATAGGGCTTCATGAGCCAGGGCATTAGCGGGTAGGCTGGGTCCCCGAGGATCACCATAGGCATCTCCACATCCCCAACATTTATTTTGTGGTCCTGGAAGTAAATACCTTCCTGCAGCCGTCTAAACAGACCAGAGTTCCTGAAAACGCAAGCGTCATGAACCTTGCCCGGCCATCCGACGTTGATGTTGGTAAAACATCCCCTATGGTCCACCAGTGCTTGCAGCACCATTGAAAAGTAGCCCTTTCGGTTAATGTACTGGCTGGCCTGGTGGTCCAGTCCCAGGATAGGGATGTGAGTTCCATCTATAGCCCCACCGCAGTTTGGGAATCCCATCGCAGCGCAGCCATCTATGATCACCTGCACGTTTCCCAGGGTCACTACCTTTGAGAGCGGTAACTCAATGATTGCATTGGCTACTTGCATCACAGCAACCCCCACGGTAGATTTGCCCACTCCAAATTGGTTCGTGACTGACCGGTAGCTGTCTGGAGTTGCAAGCTTCCAGAGGGCTATGGCCACTCGCTTCTGGACAGTCAGGGCTGCTTGCATCCGGGTGTCCTTGCGCTTCAGGGCAGGGGACAGCAACTCACAAAGTTCCAGGAAAGTTCCCTTACGCATCCGAAAGTTTTGCAGCCACTGTGGTTCATCCCAGACCTGCAGCACTATGCTGTCCCACCAGTCTGTGCTTGTTTCCCAGGCCCAGAATCGCTGTTCCACAGCATCAACATGACCCATTGCCACCATGATGTCCATGGCGCGGGGTCCCGTGCTTTGTGAGAGGTCTGTGCCCCTCTCAGACTTAATGTCCTCACCACGCTGCCGTAGCCTCCTCGCCCGATTTCTCAGTATCTGCCTCTGAAAAAGGTGGATGATAAGGTGCGAGGTGTTGACAATGGCCATAACTGCAGCGATGATCGCAACGGGATCCAGGCTCGCAGTGCTGTGGCATCCGTGCTGTCAATCACCAGAAAAGTGCGCAAACTGATTGCCCGCCGGCGCTTTCACGGAGGGAGGGCGGGAGTGAGGGTTGAATGACAACAGTTACCCAAAACCACCCTTGACAAATTTTTTGCCCCTGCAGGCATTGGGGGCTCAACCCAGAATTCCAGTGGGCAACGAGGGACTGCGGGAACTGTGGAATAGCTGCCCACAGTGCACCGCTTCCAATGTCGACGCTTGCCCCGTTAGTGTGGACTCACAAAGTCGAATTACTGTTCTTAGTGTGGATACACATGTTCCACTTTGTAATATCGGTTCCACAAATTCGCTTTAAGTAAAATCGAACTACTCTCGTAGTGTAGACGTACCCTTACTCTCCCCCTACCCCTTAGGAAAAAGATTTAAAGGGCCATGCTCTCTAAACCCCAAAGGGGTTACATTTAAATGTTACTATATTTTTTACAAGATCATTTTAATTCTTTTTGAGAGAGAATCCCTGCTGGCTTGTACCTGTGAGCCAAGAGACTGTGGATGGGCTGCCTTTTAAAAGGTTTTAAATCGCATTGTAAGGAAAACATAGCAATTGGGTTGGGGGCAGCAGTGTCTTGGCTTTTTTGTCTTGATATCACTCTCAGGATGGACCCCTTGAACTGCCTAGGGGCCACCGAAGGCAGCAGAGTCTCCGTGGATCCTCCATGTGGGGGAAAAGGTGGCCACAAAACTAACATGCAGGTAAATCCATACATATGGTGTGCCACAGACCTACATAGCATGTGGCCCGGCATGAAGATGAGGTTCTGGATGAGGGCTAAAGGGCAAAGCCACTAGGTCTGTGACTGTGCAGTTCTAGCAGTCAGTGGTTGGGACTGTGGAGCTGCTTCCCAAGAGTTGTTGGGTGGGTTTTGTCCTCCCTGTTAAGAGTTGATGTAAAGCACTGCACAGATGAAACTGCATAGTCCCTTGTACAAAACCAATTTTCTCAGACTCTGTGTATGTGGGACCTAGGAGAAGGGTGAATTGCACTCTAACCAACCACTTGAGAGAGAGAATTTGGTGTATAATTTTAAAATGCTTTCTGCAAAGCTGGTAAAGGATAAATAGTATAAAAAACAAGCACAAGACAAAGCTACAGTATATGCAACATTATGGGATACAGCTTGTTGTGGTTTGAGACTTCTGTTGGCTCTGTGTTGTGCACCAAAATATACAGAAAGGGTTAACAAATGTAATGGCTGGTGGTGATTCAAGTCACAGAATTGTAAAAAGCAAGGGATGCTGAAACTGTAACTAAAGTAGTTCAAGGTGTTGCTTATAATCTATAAACCCCTGTGTAGTCTGGGCTTTGACTACTTGGGAAACTATGCCTTTATGTAGTGCGGTGCCAGGACAATCTATAATAAATGGGTTGTTTTTCTGAAGAGTCCCTAGATTTGTACATCTGTGTGCTGGAGGCAGAGGGTTCTCAGTGGAAGACTATCAGATCTGGAATTTGCTTCCCTTGATGATCTGTCAAAGCCAGTCTTTTGACCTTCAAGGTACAGAGTAGGGCTCATCTATTCACTCAAGCTTTTGCCTGAGGAAAAGCGACTGAGGGAAATCAAGCCTATTCTAAGATTCGGACTCTATTTGGTTTGACATTGTCAGTAAGTGTTATGTATTGCTCTAAATTTTTACTGCATGTTTTAGAGCCTGTTAATGAGGCACACTTTATGAACTGAAAAATACATAATAGTGGCATGTGTGTATGGAAAGGCAGGCAGTTGAGTGGTGTCAGCACAGAACAAAGAAATGTCACGTAATTCACCACAATCCGCCCTAGTTCTTGTATCACTTATACCGAAATTGACAACCAATAGCCACAGATTTCCAGACGAGCAGGACATTTCCAACTAAATGGAAGGCTTCTGATGTTAAATATATTGCAATTGCAAATCAATTTCACCTGTATGTAAAAGAGATTTGGATTAAAACTGTAAGACTAGAAGGAGCAAAGGGGAGAGAGTATTTACAGACGGCTGAATGGCTCTTTAACAATTTTTTCCTGAGTATCAGGTGTAAACTGGCTTTTGAACACAAGGAGAGGAGCACAGCCAGGACCAATGGTCCACTGAGTGTCCAGGTTGACTATCAAATGTCCTTGTATATGGGGTTGCAGCAATTCTTCCGAATTTGAGAAGGTACTTGTAAGCACAGCCCTTGAGCACAGGAACAAGTAAGAGGGTTATTACTACTACTGATTAACCTCTAGCCATAGAAATCCTCATTCTACCTCCTTTCTCCAAATAGAATGAAGCTCACCTATCTTTTCTTCTTGTTACAGTGCTGCTCCACTTGAATAAATGCTTCTACTATTAACACTACCTTTGTGTTGCTACCATATGTTATAGAAGGGTTTGTCAAAGTGTGAGGTGCTCCCCTCTGAAGTGATCCATGGGGCTAACAGGAAGACATGGAAGATGTATAAATTAAGAAGTCTTTGACAACAAGTGGTGGAGTAGAAGAGGGGCAGGATTGGTTTCATTTTCTTGAAGGGGCGGGGTTCATCTTTCAAAAGTTTGGGAAATGTTCCTGTACAATATTTCCATTTGTGAACTTTCTAGGTTTAGATGCCCATATTTTATTTTTCTTACAAATATACAATTCCTAGTTGGATTTTTTTTATGAAAACTTACACTGCTGAAAAAATGGGTTTTTGCTGAAAATATTTTGCAGGAAAATGTAATTTTGATTTTTTTATATTTTTGATGGGAACTTTTGTTTAAAGTACTATTTTGTTTGGTTTCCTTTTTTGAAAACCAAAATAATTTTTTTGATTAAAATTGAAACAAAAATATTCATTATGATGTTTTGAAATTTCCTGGATTATGAATTTTTTTTTCAAAATTTGAAAGGAGGATTTTTTTTTTACCAGCTCTATGAAAGTTTACATATATGAAATATTACATAGGTAGGATGGATTAGTAGAAGCAAAGGGATATCTTGACTCTATCAGAAGAGTTTACTTCCTTTCTGTGTTAGAGAGTACATTAATAGAATATAGTTACTTGTACCATAAACCCTTCGCTGTTACATGGATAAACACAACAAACTTGATTTTAAACTGCTCTGCGCTTTGTGTAAGTGTAGATAACACCACTCATGTAGACAACCCTTACCTGTGCACAGTGGGTGTAAAACAGTACTGAATCAGAATGGCAGAATTCTATTTGCTCTTTACAAAGGGGGTGTACATGACTACTTGATGTACAGGGTGCTGAAGAATCAGGCCCGCTATATCCAGCTTTCCTGAACCTGAAATGTGGCATGTCCTGCTGCATCACAATCTTTCTGTACTACAGGGCACCCCCTTGTGTTTTCAGTCACCATGGCTTGTTAGGAACCTCATTTGTCTAGTCCCATGCCTGTTTGAAGCAGCTACCATTATGTGACTGCAGGAAGTGATATGAATGCTCATTTTCATTTGACGTCCCTCAGCATGAAAGTAAAGCACTAAAGATCAGACTGCTGGCTGAGACCATCTGCATATGGGCTTTTAGGGGGTGATGAGATTTGGGGTTTGCGTTTCTTTTAATAACTTCTAGAGACTAAAGAAAATCATCTTAAATCTCATTCAATTTCTGAGAAAAATATATATATTAACAAAGCTCAGATTTCAATACAAACTTTGCATCTGGCCCTTCTCTCTCTCTCTCTCTCTCTCTAATATATTGAACCAAAGTCCCTGGATCTGAACACAACCTTGAATGTTCTGAAAGCTCAGATCTGAACCTTGCTACTTCAGCCCATCTCTAACACACAGTGTGTTTTTTAAAAAATCTGGCATGAAATTCTGTAGCCACAGTACTAAGATAGGAATTAGGAAATACAGTAAATTAGAAATAGATTAACTTAGGCTATTATAACCATCCTAATTTTTTTAAATGGCTCTCTAGTTTATTTCTGCTGCAGCTGTATCAAACCTTATAATGGGATTAGGCCCTGACTTAGAAAGCGATTTTTTTTCTTAGCCATAGGTTTTTGACAGAGAATAACATTCCAGTGATTCCCTAATGAGAAGATGCATTTCTATTAATGGCAAGGAGTAAGTACCTACAGAGACTGAGCCAGAGCCTGATTCACGCAGTAAACTCAAATGAATACAACAGGAGTGCATAGAGAGTGGACTGTTAACAACGGGCTGATCCTAATTTTGTTCAAGTACAAACACTCTTTAGTGAAACATCCTCATGGCTAAGTATCTGTCTGTATGAGTGCTCTAAAAATACCACTTTCCCACAGAGTAAGAGAAGGAATCCTATGAAAGAGCATGCAATCCATCTCTGCCACCTCAGGCATATACAAAAAGAGAAATGTTGTGATTAACAGCTGGCAAATCTCAAAAGCTTTGGAAGTTCAGTTAAAAAAAGTTCAGCTGCTTATTGAACAATATTTCTGAACCTTTTGAACCCCACTTCCCTTCATCTCATCCTTCTGATAGGCATTGGCCACTGCTTCCGCTCTCTGGTGCTTAGATTTTCAGAGGAGAAACTCTTCCGGTTCCACATCAAGTGTGCTCTGAAGAAAGCCCAACAGCCCTGGTGTCACATTACTGACTTGAACTGGGACCATATAGAACATGGTTGCAACCAAAGTCCTGTAGTGGCACCAAATCTTGTATGAAGGGGGTCAAATGAGGTGTCTAAGACAAGGTTATGGTTTGCTGGTTATGATTATGCTGTCTATATGTGTGTATCAATTTTGTAGTTGAAGTTATGAATATTGGCTCTATACTGTCTGTATTTCAAACTTATGCTATGCTTCGGGGAGACATCCCAGAAAGTTGGTCTTAGCTCTGCCTAGGGTGACCAGACGTCCCGATTTTATCGGGACTGTCCCGATATTTGCTTGTTTGTCCCGCGTCCCGACCGAACATCGGTCGGGACGCGGGACAAACAAGCATTCGGTCGGGACGTGGGACAAACAAGCAATTTTGCCCTCTGCTCTGGCGCACAGGCGGAGCCCGGAAAGGCTCGTGGCCCCGCCCCCCCCCCCGCCCTGACTCTGTCCCCTCCTCCCCCATTGGATCCCTCCCCAAATCCCCACCCTAGCTCCACCCCCAGCTCCGCGCTCTCACTGCCCCATTGGATCCCTCCCCAAATCCCTGCCCTGGCCCCGCCTCTTCCCCAAGCACGCTGCATTCCTCCTCCCTCCCAGGCTTGCGCTGATCAGCTGTATGGCGGCGCAAGCCTGGAGGGAGGGGGTGACACCAGCATGTGTGGCGCGGCGGTGGCCATTAAGATGGTGGTGCAGCAGCTGCGCCTGCAAGCCAGCCCATCTCTCCCTGGGCCTGGGCTGCAGAGGCTCGAACACTGCTCAGCGACTGCTGGGGGTGGGGGAGGGGGAGAGCGACCCCTGCCGGGTGCCAGGCTCCCTGCGTGATGGCATGGGCCAGGGCCTGAGCCGCTCGGGAGCAGGGGCTGCCGAACCCTGCGAGGGGGCAGTGGGGCCAATGGCCAGAGCACGGGGAGCTGCGTGCGAGTCCCGTGGTCCTGCAGCCAAGCAGCGGGTCGCAGGGGGAGTGCAGAGCAGGGTCCGCGGGCCGGGCTGCCGTGGAGTTTGGGGAGGGGAGTGCTGCTGTCGTCCTGCGTGCCGCAGCCACCACCGCGAGTGAAGGGGTGGCGGCAAACTTCACTCACCCGGCAGATGCCCCAGCCCTACTGTCCGTGTCTGCAGGGTGAAATGACGAGCAGAAAATGCTGGTGGTGGGAGTGGATCTCCCATAAGTCCCCTTAACGTGAAGGGCCCCAGGGAGCCCAGAGAAGTGACTGCCCCACAAATCCGCTCCGAAGTCAGTTACTGCCGAGCGCTTGCCCACACGGGATCTTCCAGTGTGAGCCACGTGAAGGTGGGAGAGGCCGCGGGGCATCCGGCTGGGCAGCCAGTGCTGCGCCCAGACCCCGCGCCTGAGGGGCAGAGCTGCCGCCCACAGGCCTCCTCCGCTGGGGAGGCTGGCGGCCCCCGTTCCTCGAGGTCTCCCATGTCTTCCGGCTCCTTTGCTCAGCTGTCTGCCCAGGCCGCAGCGCAAGGACAGGTTGCGGGCGGGTCGGCGCTAAAGGCCGTTCTTGTATGTGGGGTGCTCCAGCAGCATTTTTTTTGCTCCGCCACCGGCCTTTTCTTGTTTTTTTCCTCCACGCCCCCCTCCTTCCCCCGCAATCCGATATTTCACCTTTGTCATCTGGTCACCCTAGCTCTGCCTAGCCTGCTTGATGGCCCATTAAGGACCATCAGCTATACAATTGACCCATTGAGAGAAGGCAGATATGCCTTGTAATGTAGCAAAGTATGCAGGGACTGGCCCATGTGACTCCAGACTCCATTTTGCTGTAATTTTCCACAGTAAGAACAAAGAGATGTTCTTACACCTGGAAAAGACTATAAAAGGCTGATGCTTCATCTCCATCTTGTCTTCAATCCTGCTTCATACCTCTGGAGGGACTTTGCTACAAGAAAGCTCTACACAAAGGACTGAATGACCCATCCCAGCTGTGGATGTATTGTACTCCAGAAAATTGATTTGAACCTGCAGTTTATTCTATCACTGCTACAAGTCTGAACCAAGAACTTTGCCATTACTGTATGTAATTGATTCTATTTAACCAATTCTAGCTCTCATCTATATCCTTTTCCTTTTATGAATAAACCTTTAGATTTTAGATTCTAAAGGACTGGCAACAGTGTGATTTGTGGGTAAGATCTGATTTGTATATTGACCTGGGTCTGGGGCTTGGTCCTTTGGGATCGAGAGAATCTTTTTTCTTTTACTGGGGTATTGGTTTTCATGACCATTTGTCCCCATAACGAGTGGCACTGGTGGTGATACTGGGAAACTGGAGTGTCTAAGGGAATTGCTTGTGTGACTTGTGGTTAGCCAGTGGAGTGAAACCAAAGTCCTCTTTGTCTGGCTGGTTTGGTTTGCCTTAGAGGTGGAAAAACCCCAGTCTAGGGTCTGTTTTAAGCGATTTGTCCTGAATTGGCACTCTCAGTTGGTTCCCGCCAGAACCAGCATCGTTACACCTGGCAACCAGCTTTTGCCACTTGACGGGGAAAGAGCCAGGTGATCTTTCTTGAAAAGAAGTTGCTGACAAAAGAGGGTAGAGACAACTTTGTGGCTTCAAAGTTGAATTTGCTGCCATCAAATGTAGAGGGTCATGAGATGCTTCTTTAGATATCATTGGAGATGAGTTAAGAGGTGAGCAGTCATGGGACAGAGGGAAGTGAAGGGTCTCCCCCCTCCTTTTACTCTCTACCTTTTGGAATATAAACTAAGTTCAGGTTGGATTTGGGGAAGTGCATAAAGATTCAGGCCAGTTACAGTTTTGACCACATTGGTTCAGCAGGTGGACTGACTGGCTAGTTATCTATCCTTCCTTCCCTGTGGAATTTGCATGCCTATTACCCTAGGAGCTGAGCACCTCATAATCTTTAATGTATTTATCCTCCCAACATGCTGTGATGTAAGGAAGTGCTAATATTTACTGGTTATGTTTTTTAACTGAAACTCTGGGGAAGTGAGCAGATAGTGTTTATAACTTGTGTTTTGAAGGATGAAAAGTATATGTGCCACATATGTGTGCAGCAATGGCACTGGAGCAAGGGGGTGATTTTTTTGACAGTATATAGAGAGGAACTGAAGGCTCTCTCAACAAAATTTATGTTAGCATATGCTTCTAAGGCATCCCAGGATTATCAAATGCAAACTTCAGTTTAGCAAACCTTTATGGGTAAGGACTGCTGTATTATCATATTGCTTTGCAATTGTATTCGGTGAAAGGGCTTTGCTTAGTCAGTTGTGTTGAAAGAAAATGGATTGTTTTCCCAGTTATGTAGCAAATCTTTCAGGTTACTGAATTACTAACATCTTAAATAGTTCTGCTGATCTTGCTGTATGTTTGTACAGTGCCTAACACAAGGAGGAATCCTGATCCTGATTGAAGCATTTCAGTACTACTGCAATCCAAGTAATGAAAATGGACAAGAGAGCTAGGCCATATGAGAAAGACACTGCTACTTGGTGGCCATGTGGAATGTGTTCCAATTATTACTGTAAACAATAAACAAGTTATTCAGCCAACTTTGTGACAAGAGCAAACCTTCTTTCAGTATATTTATGATTATGATGAAGTCTAGAAATGAGCCACAATATAAAGTTTGGCTGCAAACTTCCCCACAGCTTGGTGGTTTTGCATCTGCTGTTCCAGTACAGACCCAATTCTGATTAAACGTAAAAGGAGAAGGTTTAGCTATTTGTGTCTCAAATGTTACTAGATACTGGTTGGGAGAGAAACAGGATGTGTGATTACTTTTATCCCAAGGAAAGTAGACTTTTCATCCAGCTCTTAGAAGAATGCAGCCAAGTTTTGGTGAACATATTATGGTTTTCATCTCTGAAGCATGCAAACCCTGATGAATACATGAACTCCTTTAACTAATGCAGAACTTTGTGCTTCCTTATACTTCCAGGGGGGATCTGCTAGGGTCACATGCAGAAACATTGAGAACAATGCACTCAGTGATTTATTTTGCTCCTGATTTAAGCAGGATTATGAGGGGGAAACATCGGAATTGAGGTTAAATTGTTCATCTTGTAAATCCCCATTGTGGGTAGTTTCAGGACACACATGTATGTGTCAGGAATTTTGTTCAGTCTGTTTAGTCAGGATAATAATGGGAAGATTCTGCCACACAACCTACTCACTGAAAAATCAGACGGGGCTTGGTGGCAATTTGTGCCCTGTGGAAACCTGAATGATCTCCTGTGTCTATATGGCACTGCTGTAATCAAGAGCATTCATTTGTGATACTATCCTTTAGCAAGATTAGGAGAAACCATGGAGTTATACCATTTTTCAGTGACTCTGTTTCTAGTTTGAGCAGGATTTGAAGTAATAAACCTGTTAATAGGGAAGTGACGGTAAACACCAAATTTCTCAGCTGACCTTTCCTTTCTTCAGCCAGCAGCCATGAGAAGTAAGGAAGGATATATAGTATGTTGTAATAATGGGGCCTACAGATTTACCCTAATTATGAGTTCAGCTATAAGAAGTGAGTGAAAGCTCATAAAATGTCACAATAACCTGTAAGAGTAAATGTTGACTGGGGGGGAGGGGGAGGAGTGTAAAAGGAAGACCGAGACTGAATTAGTACAAACAAAAAAGCCTACTGATATTACTCAAGGACTGTGTTAAGATCATGCCTGGTAAACAAGAACAATGTGATCCAAAACTGGATGTGTTGGAAATTAAGCATAATAAATGGGCAAAATAATGAGGGCTATTCTGCCCATCATTCCCTTTTGATGTCCTCAAAAAGAGACTTTGGGGATGGGGGAGGAGCTGGCTACCATGACAGTGGCTGAATGAAAGATGAAAAAAGGGGAAAGAGCAAGTTTCACCATGATGGCTGCAACTCTCACCATCTCCTGAGACCCTAGACCTTCTTCAGCCTAATCCTGAGAGATGTCCTGACCAGATTAGGCCAGAGAGAGGAACTATGCTGGGGTCAGCTAGACCTGCCTCATCACACCTGTAGCAAATGGTCCAACCAGAGGTAGGTGACCAGATGTCCTGATATTATTGGGACCATCCCGATGTTAAGGGCTTTGTCTTATATAGACAACTATACTCCCTCCAACCAAAAAAGTGTCCCAGTTTTTCATCCTTGCTATCTGGTCACCCTAACTGGAAAAGGAGTTAGCAAGCAGCCAGGGAACAGCTCATTTGGTGGCAACCCAGGGAAGAGCTACCTGCAGCTCCAGCAGAGGAGAGTGTGAGGGAGGCAGAAATTTCTCCCTAAGACAAGTGTCCAAAGGTCCAGAGGGAAGGGCGGACCTGCCACAGAAATAGCTGGAGAGGGAAGCATTCTCCTCTCCCCTCATATGAACTCTGGACTTCGGTAATTATTTTTTGTTTGGACTATCCCAGCAGTGGAATGCTAATCTAGACCCCATCATTTTGTATGTAAAGTTGGGATTATATTTTGCCATGTGCATTACTTTGCATTTATCAACATTGAATTTAATCTGCCATTTTGTTGCCCAGTCACCCAGTTTTGTGAGATCCCTTTGTAACTCTTCGCAGTCTGCTTTGGAGTTAACTATCCTGAGTAATTTTGTATTGTCTGCAAATTTTGCCACCTCATTGTTTACCCCTTTTTCCAGATCATTTATGAATACATTGAACAGCACTGATCCCAATACAGACCTCTGGGGGACACCACTATTTACCTCTCTCCATTCTGAAAACTGACCATTTATTCCTACCCTTTGTTTTCTATCTTTTAACTGGAGTGCCTGGCAATGCTTTTAGGATCATCTAATGATCCTTAATTTAATTTCAGAGTATCAGCCGTGTTAGTCTGTATCCGCAAAAAGAACAGGAGTACTTGTGGCACCTTAGAGACTAACAAATTTATTAGAGCATAAGCTTTCGTGGACTACAGCCCACTTCTTCGGATGCATAATTTAATTTAATGACAAGCCTTTTGTTATCTTAATCACCTTCCCTCTGTTTATAAACAAACTCCCTGCCCCAAGGGTAGAAGCTGGGAGCAGCACAGAACTCATCACATATCACACTCAAGCTGTGCTGCAGTTAAGAGCTGTGTCTGGGACTAGAGCGTGGGGCGTGAGTAGCCCTCCGATATGAAACTTGGAGGGGAGGGAGAGCCCCTTCTGTCCCCCCAAATGGCACCCTTGGATTGGGCCCATTGATTTATGCTTTGTCATTTAGATTCTATTTACATTATTGGAATTTTATTGTCACTTGGCCATAACGCCTTGATTCCTATCAAAAGTAGGTGGTGTGTTGAGTTTGACTCAGGCTTTCCAAAGGAAGCATATGGTTTGAGGTCTGAACCAGTACAAGCTGTATAATTAGACATGTCTGCAGCGCAGGATGTTACCCATAGCCAAAAAAGGGACTGACATACAGGTTTCTGCAGACTAGCTGTGAATTTATACTCCACGTTTCTATAGGAAAAAAAGAATTTGCCCCATGCCCATATTTGATTTCAAATGAAAATGCATTTGCTCTCTGTTCTACTCCAGCCCTATAAACTGAAACACAGACACAAGTCTTTATTAGAGCTGTTGTGCAGAGAATTGAACCCTAGCCAATAAGCCCCTCAATGCTCTCTTAAAAACAACTCAGACCCAGTCGTACGTTTACCCATTAGACTTATATTGGGATCATGCAGGCCTAAAAACAAGAAAGAGGAAAAAATCATTCTGAGGTTAGGACCTTCAGTGAACCCATAAAAAAAAGAGACAATTCCTGGCCATTGGAGAGGCTTCTGCAATAGACCCTGGTTGAGAGAGATTGAGTAGCATGGGATCAAGGGAGTGTGAGAGCTGAGGCTAAGTAGGAAGCAAATAAAGTATACCAGATGACAGGGGCAGGGGAAAAGAGATCAAGAGTGAAAACTGAGAATTCTCCAAAGAGATGTCTCTGATGAGCTAATGTTGCTGCTGAAGAAATGTATGAGCTACGAAAGAAATGCATTCTCCTAATAATGGCTGTATTGGTAGCTTAGCAATTCACTTGAATTCTGCCTATTTGCTGCACATCAGGGAGTTTCTCCGTGCAGATCCTAACACCACAGCAACAAGACGAGGATTCTGATGGGAGACTGTACAGTATTCTCTCCCACAGGAACAAGCTACAGTGCTGCTGACCTAGTCACAGAGTTCAGAGCAGACTCTCTCTGCCAGATACTGCTGCAAATGTTCTTAAGTTATACTCCATTCTGGGGATAGCCCATTAGCAGCATCATAAAATATACCTAGACTGCACAGGATTTGTCTAGTTCTGGGTAAGGACTGGTTTGGATAAAATAACCAACTTGAATTTTTGCCCAAAACCTGAATCAAACCTTTTTGATTTAGGGGAAAAATAGATAGTTTTTTAGCTTTTATTTTTTAGCTTTCAACTGAGATCCAGAGTAAAAGCACTGAAGTCCATGCAAGTGGCTGCTTTTTGCTATTGTTCCAGACCAAAAAGGGACAGAAGACACTCATAGAAATTGTGTGATAAAGCCTGTTCTCATGAGATATTCAACATAAGTTAGGCTCCAGGCCAAGATTTTCGAAAATAGGAACCCAGAGTTAAGATCCGAAATTCTACATTTAGGCACTTAAAATCACTGTTCATGTCTTCAAAAGTATTGAGCACCCAATAGCTCCCACTGTGGTCAACAAATTTGAAAATTATGCCACTTAATTTGGTCTCCAAATATGGATTTAGAAGGCTAAATTTAGGCTCTCGATTTTAAAAATCTTGATCAAGAAGTTCAGATAAGTTTCTAACCTTTTGGGATGTTTATCCTTCCCGAACATCCAAGCCATCTGAAGTTCTGGGGCTTCCAGGGAAAACCAGGAATACTTAAGTATTATTAACGATATGTGAGTGGCCAAAGGATTCATCAGAGAAGATTATCCGAGACATGGATCTTCAAAGTTATCTTGAGAGGAGAAGGGGCATTGACTTATCAGAAGTAACTCTGAACCTCAAAAGGTACTCAAGACTAGAAGTTGTACAAAGGAGAGAGATAGATAAAGGGCTACAGAGAAAAAACTCTTCAAAATACTGTTAAGGAGGACTTGCTGAGAATTCGTTTAAATTCACCAATTTGTTTAAATTTGATAAATGCTCTGGGGTACACTTTCATTGGGGTGAATGAAGGAGTGGCTGCAGAGTGCCAAGAATTCTATTGTTAATCAGAGCCACATCCCTCAATGACCCCTCCAGGCTCCCTGCTGAAAAGTCTCTTATTTCTTTCTGTAAGTGCAAAAATCAAAAGCTATAGAAAATAATTTTTTTTACCTCTAGATATGTTTTTAATTTGTGACTTTAAAGTTAAATGCTTCCAAAGTTGCCAGACAACATTGCTATAAACGTTTTAATTGCATAATGTGAAAAATATATTTACTAAATCATTGGGTAGCTGAAGAAACATAGCAACTTAGTGATAAATAAAAACCCTCTGCAATTTAATATTTTATGTCCTTACTGACTTTTAACCAAGCAGGGTAAAAGCCTTTTGACATGACCTCTCTTGCCATTCTTTATTATTTGAACACTGTTATTTATCTGGATTTCAGATATATTTATGTACACATATGCTGGGGGAGGGAAATGTATGAGCAAATGCCATGGATCTTCTGCATGACTTGAGCTACATAACTGTATATTTAGTTCTAAAAATGGGTGACTTACACAGGGGAGCACTAGCCTGCAGACAAGTTTTTGAGTGCACATTTCTGTGAAATATTCAAATGTAGATATGAGTTTCTAGAGTCGGAATGATGTGCTCACTTATTTGGCAAGCTCTGGAAATGTCATGTTCCATGCAACAGAAGACTTCATGTGGTATGCTGAAAGATGCAGATGGTGGTAATAAAACAGATATAGCTTAGTGACTTGTATCATTGACCAAACACCAACACAATGTAAACTGCTGTCTGATACCAGTTGTCCACTTAGTGACCGTTTCAATTACAAATGAGCAATGTTCAAAAAGTTCAGCAGTTCAGCTTGGATAGGGTTACCATTCGTCCGTATTTCCCCGGACATGTCCAGCTTTTACGTCTCTAAATAGCCGTCCAGGAGGAATTGTTAACAAGGTTAAAATGTCCGGGGTTTTTTTCTCGCTCACCTCCCTCCCTCCCTTCCATGCAGAGTGCGGCTGCTGATTGGGCGGCTGGGCCAATAGAGCCGCTCCCATTGGCCTCCAGCAGCCAGAGCCCTCCCCTGCTCCCCCCTCCCTCTGTCTGTAGCCCTGTGTAACACACAAACCGACCCACTGGGCATCGTGTTTTGCCTACACGTGAAGCCAGAATGGTAAGGGGAGTCCGGGGGGGGGCAGTCAGGGAGTGGGGGAGTGTTGGATGGGTCCCCAGCCTCCACCTGCCACCCCCCCTCCGCACGTCCCCCCCCATGGGTTCTCCCCTCCCTGCCTGCCTCTCCCTTGCCTGCTTGTACTGCCAGAGCCAGAAGCAACTGCTGTCTGCTGCCCCCGGATCCTAGCGTCCCCCATCCACTAATGAGAAGACAGGCTGCCCTTACCCTGCCCTTCCACCCTAGCCCCAAGCCTCTCCAACGCCCCAAACCCCTCATCCACAGCCCTCATCCCTCTGCACCCTAATCCTCTGCTCCATCCCTGAGCCCCCTCCTGAATCATGAACCCCTCACCCCTGCATCCCCTCCTATCCCCAAACTCCCTCCCAAACCCCTCCCACTTCCCACACACCCCCTCCTGTCCTCAAACTCCCTCCCAAAGCCTGCACCCCCTCCCTTTGCACCGCCTCCCACCCCCAAACTCCATACCAGAGCCTGCACCCCTCACCCCCTCCTGCACACCCACGCCCTGCCCCAGCCCAGAACCTGCACCCAGCACCCAAACTCTATCCCAGAGCCTGCACCCCTCCTGCACCCAAATCCCCGGGGGGGGGGGGGTTGGGATTCTGAGGGGGGCAGTCAGGGGGTGGGAAGTGGGAGGGAGTGCATGGGGGCAGGGCTTCCCCCCCCGTGTCCTCTTTTTTGATTGTGGAAATATGGTAACCCTAAGCTTGGGTAAGTATCTTCCCTTCAAAGTACAAGTGCTTATCAGAATCTTTATGCTCAGAAAATGAGGGTTGAAATCTCAGAAGAACAAAATTTCTCTAGAGATTTCTACTACTCTCAGGCTTTGGACTGTGTGGAAATTCTGTGAGAGAACAGACTTGTCATATATAATTCAATACTTCTTATCTTAGTTGAAACTGGAAAGAAGAAGAATACATTGTGCATATACAGGGCTTTCTGATTCATAGATCTCAAAGCATTTTTCAAAGGCCAGGAAAGTTCTATTACACAGATGGGGTAATTGAAACACAGAAAGGTTTATGACCTGTTTTTTCTGAGCTCCTGAGCAGCTGCAACTGCAATAAAGTAATTTTATTCTCAGGTCTGCCAGATTTCCTAAGTAACCTTAGGCAAGTAACATAACTTCTCCAGAGGAGCAGGGCTCAGTACTATGATGGTCAATGATGGAACAGTAGTTATGACTTGCAATGGATCTGCCAAGTTTTCTTTCCTGCCAGAAGCCAAAAGGGACTTCCACTGTATGAAGTGCAAGTTGGTGGTTGTGCTGGAGAAAAGATTTGTGAGTTTGCAAGGACACATATTGGACACGGTGACTATCAGAAAAGCTAAGGAGTACTTGTACAACCAGATTCAGGAAATATCACTATCGCAGAGTCAAGAAAGAAAAGAAATGGCCACTAAGGAACCAGAGTGTGTGGAAATTAGAGAGGAGGCAGTTTGTAATCACCAGGGAGAAAAGGAAAAGGCAGCCTTTTACACAGCTGAAGGCAGGTGAGGATGTGATCCCCAGAAAGAAGAGGACCAAAAGGGATTCCATAGAGCCAGAAGTATCCAATCATTATCAAGTTCCTAGTGAGGAAACTGCAAAAAATGACTCTGAAAATTGAGCTGGTTGAATAGAATGGGAAACTGTACATGACATACGTGAGTTTTTAAAAATTATAGATGACAATTTCCTAACTCAAAAAGTGTTGCATCCAACATGGGGGAATTCTACAGGAGACCACATCTTGACAGATAAAGAGGAACTGATCACAGAACTAAAAGTTAGTGATTATGGGGTGCAAGTGATCATTATTTGTTTACATTTGCTATGTGTAAACAGAACAAAATCCCAGCCAAACATTTATATACTTGGAGCTTTGAAATGATCAATTTCATAAACAATTATGAGCCAAATCACCTGGAAGAAAGAATTTAAACAGAAAAATATGACCAATATCTGGGAACTATTTAACACACACTTTACTAGATGCCCCAAAAGCCACAATCCCACTATGATGAGGTGTTTACCCCACCTCACCCCCTTGTGGTTAATTGAGGCCAGATGGGCCAATTAACCTATTAGGCTACAAGCTTGGAGAATTAAGGCTGAGAGGAAAGCCCTAATTAGGAGAGCCTCACTTGTGCAGGGACAGGTGAGGCTTTTAACAAGGCCAGGGACCTGATAGCAGGAAGGGGCTATAGGAAAGTAGTCTGCAGTTACTCCCTGGGTGGGAGTTGTGAGGCTGGCCCATGGGGAGAAGGGGGGGAGAGCAAGAAAGTAAGAACAGGATCAGGGAAAAGGCAGTAAGGCCCAGAAGGGAACACACCTTGGCTGCTGACTAGAGGCTCCCTGAGCTGGAACCCAAAGTAGAGGGTGGTCATGGGTTTCCCCCACCAGCCACTTGGGAAGTGGCACCAGTTGGGCATTGAATGGGAAGACTGTCGGAGCTGTTCATTAGAGAAGAGGCTTTGATACCCAAGAAGGGGAAAACACACATTGTGACCTGGCTGGAGGGCCAAGCCATGAAGGAGCGCGCGCACAGACACACAGACAGATAGCAGCAATAGGGTGTGTAGCAAGCAGTGGAAAGGGCCCCCGCCCTGAAAGGAACTAATCCCAAGAGAGGCCAGGAGGAGGTACCACTTGCAGTGAGTGAACCCTGTGACATGCACAGGTGAGAGAACATTAAAATGGGTGTAACTGTCATTTTCACCCTGTTTTAAGGCCCCTTGTACTGCCAGAATGGTGTAAACGGCTCCCTTTTGCCTCCCTCCTCTTACTGTGCTCAGTAGAGACTGCATGCAGCACAGAGCCCAGGTCCTGATTTTGGAACCCTTAGGAGGGAGGGGACTGTTTATAAAATTCAACCTGTCCCAGTGTTTGAGCAGGTACCTTTAGTTATTCAAGAAACATTCCTTACTATGAACACAGACAAAGGATAGTAAAGGTTAATATATGGCACGGTCAGTGCACTTGCAGTGTTTTAGGGAATAATGGTTCAAGTTCCCAAGGAGTTAAATGGCATCTGTTTTCCTGGTAAGAGGGAGAGATGCAGAGGAACACTTGAGAACCATCAAACCAAGAGGTTCTGAAAACATTGCAGAAAACATGGTTGTGGGTTTTAAAAATGAGAGCTTTCTTCCAGAATCAAGCTGCGTATTTTGGCAATAGTACAGATTCAGAAGGGTTACAGTCATTGAAAATGAAAGCATGCACTATTGAGATTTATGATGTACCCCCCAAAGGTTTCAGAGCTGAGGTGTCTTTAACAGGTTTAAACTACTACTACTACTATTATTCAAAATGTATCAGCGTTAAATAGGTTTGGACCTTGTGGGAAAATGTTGCATTTGACAAAGCAAAACTGAGTAGTTAGTGTATTGAAGCATTTTAATCCAAAGCTTCCCATACTGTTAGTATGTGATGTCTCTCCAGGAAGGGGTGAGGGTTGTTGTTTCATATGTACAAATTTCTCAAAGACTGAGAGTCAGTTTGTTTAAGGTATGAACAGCTCTTTCTCCAAACCAAATCCAAGTAATCAAGTTTAAAAAAAAAAAAAAAAGAGGTACTTGGTATTATTATGAGGACAGTTAAATGTAATAAATATTTTTAAATTCATCAGGAAGAATTCAGCAAAGATTGCTATATCTGATATTTCACCCAATGCTTTGTTCAGACAACTCAAGGGTTTTGTGTGTGATTGGTGGTGGGGGGGACAACAATGTGCTGCACGTTTTTTGGTGCCATTTAGGTCTATACCAGAGTCAACCACTCAGAAGTCTCTAGCAGAGTTATTTCTTAATCATCAGTCATGAGTTTGATTTAACTAGATCTGATTTAACAAAAGAAAAGGATGAAAAACAGTGCAGGTTACCAGTAAAGAAAGGAGTTGGTAAAGGGGTGATGTATCTGATAGAGGAAGAACAAGAGATAACAAAGATTGGCTGTTATGAGATAAAAGCTCAGAAGGGGCAAAAGGCAGTGAAACCGAAGCTGATGTCAATGTAATACCCAGAAAGAGAATGTGATGCTTTTTATTGACCTGAAAAAGTAAATGGAAATGTTATTGAAGAAGGTGAATTTCAAAATAATAGATGAGGAGGCAGAGGAAGGTACAGAAAGCCTTTCCTTTCTTCCCCAACCATTATGGAACTATAGTCCTCCCAATAGAATAATCATAGAGAGAAGATGAACATTATTGAGTGTATAGCTAGTGACACGTAGATTGTATTGCACCTTTTAGTATTATCTGTCCCACTGCTCTGCTGTTGGGAGTGCTGCAAATGAGTTTGAAATGGAGAATCTTAGAGTCATGTCTCTCATGTACTTTCTCTCATGGATGCATTTCTTCTTTCTTCCCTTGCTGTTTTCCTTTAGGCTCAAATAAAACCATCCAACCTGAAAGTAAATTTTTATTTTTTATTTATGAAATGCATAACTAAACCTATCCTGATGCATAAGCCAGGCTTGGCTTTGGTTTAGAGAAAGGACCAAGGTTCAAAACAGTTCTTATGTTAGACAAACCAGTTCAGATCTAGATGATGAACATAACCTTAATTTTTGGCGCTGTGGGGTTTCTCATCTAGTAACAGGCTGTTTTCTTTAAGACTTAGCATTTCTTTCCCTTAAAATGTCTGCATTGCCTAGTTCTTTGTTTAGAAATCCTAGGGCTAATGAAACTCATATTTATTTTCTGACTCGGTTCAGTCTCAGGTGTAGCTGTGGCAGACAACTCTCTGACTTTACTCGAAATATTTAATTGAAACCTTCCATCCATGCATAATGATTTCATTTTCTGACTTGCCTTATATAAAGCAGATTTAGGAACCTCTGCAATTATAACTATTTTTATGAATCATCACATTTTCTTTAGACAGATGTTTCACTGTGGCACAATCACCCAAAAAACCAACATCTAGAGATAACTTAATGACTTCTGTTTAGTCTTTCCCAGCTCTAGCTTGCCATACATCATGAACTGTGTGTTTTCTAAACTGTAATTAACACTGAATTTTGACTACAAAGAAGTGTAGAATTTTACTGAATAACTGTTGTTTGCTGCAAATTAAAAATGTATTTCTAAAAAGTCATTAGGCTATGAACATAATTTGAAAAACATATCCTGGATATTCTTAGTAAAAATGAAAACGCATTGGATGAGATTTTAAAAGAAAGAAATCTTGCTGGTGCTTGGAGAAGCCTGTAATCAATGTACTGTAATGTCCCACCTAGTGGCAGTGATCCAACATTGCCTATTATTAGCACTGGAAACTATGTAGTGAATACACTGGCAAATGCTAATCAATATAGTCAGAACTAGAAGCCTGTGAGAGTGCTCTAATATACTATCTGTGGTCGTTCTCTCAAAGGTTTGCCTTATATTGCTCCCAATGGTTTCAACAGGAGTTATGAGCCCAATTCATAGAATCATAGAAGATTAGGATTGGAAGAGACCTCAGGAGGTCACCTAGTCCAACCCCCTTTGGTAATATTAAAGGGTATGTATTGTATGTATTTATTTATTTTGCCAATTAATGTCTGTGGGAGCAAATTTGGGTGCGAGATGTGGATATGTCTTTAGATTTTCCCCAGATGCAGAAGGAGCCTAGCCATTACACCCCTTCCCCCGTCTCAGAGGGTACAGCATGTACTACCTTCCAGCCTGGCCAGGTCTGCTTCCAGGTGCAATAGAAGGAAGTCATGCTATTAGGCAATGCCTTGTGTCTTTGGGGATTTTGGAGAGCACAAGAACAGTAGCTTTGTTTGCAAATTTCGCATAAATTGTGAGCTACTGAAAACAGGGTCTATAATTAAAACTGTCTTACCGGTCATGGACTGGGACCCCATTGTCCTGCATGCTATGGAAACACAGACCAAAAAGATGGTCCCTACCCCACATGGTTTATATCTCAGTATAAGATAAGAGACAACAGATGAATACAGACTGGGGAGTACACAGAAGCATTAATTCCTCTTGTTTTAATGTCATTGTGCAGCAAATTGGGAGCCAGGATTTCATCCCATATATGTTTGGCATATGTATAGATCTAAGTATATAATCCACATATAGCAGTCAGTTTGTAATACTGCTTCATACGCAGCTAGGTGTGGAGCTATGACAAGTGTATTCTGTGTTATTAATTGGCTATGTCTACAGTATCTGTCTCCATCCAGGACTTGGGAATAAAAGATACACTACGTTTGTGTCCCCATTTGAAAACCCATCTGAAAATATAAAATTATGTTCCTCTTTGCTCTGAATTTTAAGGCTCCTCAAAAAGGATTTGGTATAAAATATAAAATAGAGGATTAGACAGAAATAATGTTCTTAGTTTCAAAGCAGGAGAATGCAATTGACATCACAGCACCACTTTGCTCATCAAAATGGAGATGCTGACTATATGTGACATCTGAGTTCTTGTTGCAGTAACACTTTAAAAAGATTAAGCTGAAATGGAAGAAAATACGTATACAAAAATTTCAGGCTAAACTAGATTAAAATTTACCTACAATCAGGAAGCATGAGCTATTACCACTTAAAAGCAGTTGTTTAAGATGAGGCAAAGTATATCTTCCAAGCACAAAGATTTGCAAAAGCTACAACCACAAACATTTAAAAATTTCTAGCTAGTTTGAAATACCTTCCAAATTCTGCTATCTATTCCTTTCCTGTGACCTACCTGCTTGGCCAAATCCTGGCCTGACTGGATTGCAAAGCCACTGGTTTTAATAGGCTTGTGTGAGGGGTAAATAACACAGAGTCTGGCTTATTCTGTAACAGTTGCACATATTTAACATAGACAGTAGAACCACAGAGTTACAAACACCTCAGGAATGGAGGTTGTTTGTAACTCTGAAATGTTCGTAACTCTGAACAAAATGTTATGGTTGTTCTCTCAAAAGTTTACAACTGAACATTGACTTAATACAGCTTTAAAACTTACTATTCTGAAGAAAAATGCTGCTTTCCCTCTTTTTTTTTTTTTTTTTTTTTGTAGTTTACGATTAACACAGTGCTGTGCTGTGTTTGCTGCTTTTTATTCATCTATTTATGTCTCTGCTGCTGCCTGA